>NC_143023.1:68992199-69293866 GCF_057628025.1 Oncorhynchus mykiss | reverse complement strand
TTTCCCTCAATCCTGACTGGTCTCCCAGTCCCTGCCGCTGAAACATATCCCCACAGCATGATGCTGCCACCACCATGCTTCACCGTAGGGATGGTGCCAGGTTTCCTCCAGACGTGACGCTTGGCATTCAGGACAAAGAGTTCAATCTTGGTTTCAACAGACCAGAGAATCTTGTTTCTCATGGTCAGAGTCCTGTAGATGCCTTTTGGCAAACTCCAAGCAAGCTGTCATGTGCCTTTAACTGAGAAGTGGATTCCGTCTGGCACTCTGGAACTCTGGAGCTCTCTCAGAGTGACCATCGGGTTCTTGGTCATCTCCCTGACCAAGGCCCTTCTCCCCTTATTGCTTAGTTTGGCCGGGTGGCCAGCTCTTGGAAAAGTCTTGGTGATTCCAAACTTCTTCCATTTAAGAATGATGAAGGCCACCGTGTTCTTGGGGACCTTCAATGCTGAAGATATTTTTTGGTACCCTTCCCCAGATCTGTGCCCCGACACAATCCTGTCTCGGAGCTCTACGGACAATTCCTTCAACCTCATGGCTTGGTTTTTGCTCTGACATGCACTGTCAACTGTGGGACCTTATATAGACAGGTGTGTGCCTTTCCAAATCACGTCCAATCAATTGAATTTACCACAAATGGACTCCAAGCAAGTTGTAGAAACATCTCAAGGATGACCAATGGAAACAGGATGCACCTGAGCTCAATTTCGAGTCTTATAGCAAAGGGTCTGAATACTTATGTAAATAAGGTATTTCTGATTTTTATTTGTAATAAATGTGCAAAATATTCTAAAAAACTGTTTTCTCTTTGTAATTATGGGGTATTTTGTGTAGATTGACAAGTATTTTTTTTATTTAATTCATTTTAGAATAAGTCTGTAATGTAATAAAATGTGGAAAAAGTGAAGCGGTCTGAATACTTTCCAAATGCACTGTACATAGTATATACTGTATTACCGCCTCAAAATAACCTGGGGGTGAGTGGAGCTGCTTTTCTCGTATGTCTGCATTGTTGGCATCCCCCCAATATAAACTGTGTGTTTAGCCTGATAGAGTCATGAATTTTCCTTCTGGAAGGACCTGAGACAAACTGTTTAAATGTGTTATTGATGGCTAAAAGGACTGTATTGGTTGGGGGAAGCTCTGTTTAAGTTGGCCGATGGAGGGCAAAAAAAGGTGGAGAGGTCCAAAATGATAAAAATATACTGTATGTATGCAGACATTCATCTTCTGTTTATTTTAAACTCACTGCCCCATGGTATATGGATTCTCAGAACCACTTATGGTGCATATTTAAGTCCTTGGAAATGTTATATCACGCATAACCATGTGCATGTGCTGTGGTGCAGTTTTCACATTCATTCTTGTTCATGCATTATTTGTTATACTTGTAGCCTATGTGTCTTTGTCAAACACTGTGTTGAAGTGTAGAGTAGTGTAGTGTGTATTAGTTGCAGCTTGTGTACTAGATCTATTCAGTTGATAGTTAAAGATTTAACTTTGCCTCTGACAAATTAAAGTACCACCCTGTGTAAATGGATTCATTGCTTTCAGAGAAGGTTGGAATGGGCTTAGTTGTCTCTATATCCCTTGTGTTCAGTGGAAAATGTGAACACTTTTTGTAATGAAACCTAGGGCTGGGCGGTATACCGTATTTTACTATATACCGGTATTTATGCACAGACCGGTTTTTGTTTTTACTTTACCTTCTATAACGGTATTTTAATGTTGTGTTTGTTAAATGTAATACGCCGTGTGTAACGTCCATTTTTATAGTTTACTCCGCTACTTGAGACCTAGCCCCGGCTCCTGTCACTTAAGGAGCGCATTTGTTGTTGGTGGCCCAAGAGACACTTTCATACAGTCTGCATGGTCAATGCAGCACATGCAAGAATGTTGATGACAATGATGCAGTTGTCACTTTGATCAATATACATCCACAAGCGTTCTATAATTACAATTATTAGTTTGTGTTTCTTACATCTGCAAAAAGCTAGTTTGTATTTTCTTAGCAAGTTAAGCTACATCGTGTTAGCCACTAATGCTAATCGCTAGCTAACTAGCTAATACAAGTACTGAGTCAGAGTAAACATAGGCTTAAATCAGCATGTTGTTTGTGCAGCAGTATCTTCTAAATCAAAGAGGAATAAACTAAGCACGAATATGTTGGCTATTTGAATAAAGATGTAATGTTGTCAAAGATTATAGCGTCTCCTAGGAAACACTGCACATTAATTTGGTTCCTACCCTGTCACAATAACTCATCCATGGCATCTTCATTTGTTGTCATGTCAAACAACACTGTATTCAAAGTGCCCACTATTATTTATATTCTAACTATATAATTATAATAAACATTCTAATTCCATGATTCCAAAAGTTCACTCAAGGGTTTTGATTAAAACGCAATTGCAACATTTGGTTAAAAATAAGGCCTAGTATTTTTGCCCATATCGTGGCAGTGTGGAAATTATCTCATATGAGTGCAGGAAATGCAGAAATTGATGGAAATGCAGGAAATAATTTTAGGTTGAAGTTGAATTGAACAGTATAAAACAATCAGAATGTAGAAGGACCCATTGAAATCACTTAGAATATGTTTTGCCACCCTAAGGTCACACACTACTCTTAAAGCAAATTTAGAATTTTTATTATTAAAAAAACAAACATAAAATACCATCATACCATCAAAAATGTGAAAAATACCATGATATAATATTTTTGCCACATCGCCCAGCCCTAAAGGAACCCCAGTAAAGAGCCTGATGTGTGAGGTGTGGACCTGATAGAGAGAGGAGGGAGTACAGATGGAGAAGATGGTGATGAAGGAAGAGAGTAAGTTGCCAGCGAGGAAGAATTATCGTTTGGGTGGAGAGTCGGGATTGATGTGGGAGTGGTGCGATGACAAAGAGTTGGAAGAATAGAAGCGGAGAGGACAGAGGCTATGGTTCTAGGTGCTAGACTCTCCTGACACTGTGAACTTGGCTATTCTGTGAAATAAATAAGTGGTTCGTGTTTATGGCTAGGATTGGTGTTTGTGTTTCAGAGTGATTAGGTTTGCGTGTGTGTGAGTATGTCTGAAAGAGGTTATACGTGTTTATAGCCAAAGCCACCTCCCCTCTCTTCCTCCTGCCCTATACTCCCAGCTACAGAAATAAACATCACCCCACAGACTGACAGACTGCACGCTTTTGTCTGGGACTGAATTCCAGAGTCTCAGGGATGTGATATTTCTATGGCCCTAAGCCAAACAGACAGTCATGTACTTAACCCCCTCACAGTGGGTTTTGACCAGAAGTGGCACCTCGTCTTGACAACGCTTCGCTCCGCTTGCAATTTGCATAAAGTAGAGCAGAGCTCAACTTTTTCTACCACTCCGCTAGCAGGGATCTCGCCGTTCACCTTCCCACAATCCCTTGCACATTTCTCTGCATGCCCTCATTGAAAATGAAGGCGGTTGGGACTTCTCCTGCCAAATTCCTTGTTGGTAAAAACTGTGTTACTCTTTCCCACTCTCTGGTAAGGAGTCCTATACATATACACCCCCTTTCCCAAATCCCTCTCTCTCCCTATTTCTCTGTCACTTTCTCTCTCTCCCCCTCTCTCCCTCCCTCTCTGTTTCCCTCTCTACGTCTCTCTCCCTCCCTCTATCTCTCTCTCTCTCTCTTCCTCCTATTATGGATATTCACATACTTAATTAATGTATTAATGTATACGCACGCACTAATTTGTATAAATAAAGTCAGGATGTTCTGATCTGTCATAGGAGAGCTTTGGTTTTTTATTTCTCCATCCTACAGCAGCCTTTATAAATAAACAGCAACATGGCAGGAAGCAAACCTCTCAGTGTGCTACTCTGTGCCTTGGCTGGGCCTGAGGTGAGATGGGAAGAGAGAGAAAGTGAAAATGTTAGTGTATGTATGTGGGGGGGGCAAACCACTGTCCCATTTCGCCTTCCAATCCGCATCCCTCTAATCTCTCCACTGGGCCTTAGATGGAGTGGGAGAGGACAGACATCTGATAATGAACTGGGTGACCCTGTATTTGAGAAAACCTTACTACTTTTATCTGAGTGGTTGAAAGTGAGCCACAATGACTGTGGTTGAGTAATGTATCAAGGTCTGTGCATTCATTCGGAAGTGTATGTTTTCCTCTATGTTTGAGCCAGAGCATTATTGTGTCTGTGTGGTCTGTCTGCAGGTGTACCTGAAGGCCCCTATGATCCTGAATGGAGTGTGTGTGACCTGGAAGGGCTGCATAGACCTGCAGCGCTTGGATGGGATGGGCTGTCTGGAGTTCGATGAGGAGAGAGCACAGGTACTGTATCATACCATTACATTACACCCCCTGGTCTCCAACCACACCAACACAAAACACACAACTAGATAGAACAATTGGCTACAGTATATACACACATTGACATACACCTCTAGACAAACTACTTTTGAATGACTTAACTTAAACTCAACTAAGCAGGTTGCGCCCCTACCCCTATCCATATACAAATAAAACACCCACTCACCGGTCCAAACAAACTGTGTGTCTCTGTGTGTCTCTCCCACTCTGTGTGCGTTCAGCATGAGGATGCCCTGGCGCTAGCATCCTTTGAGGAGTCGCGTAGGAGGACCCGGGACTTTGAGGACAGAGACCGCTCGCACCGAGAGGACCTGGAGGTGAGATGGGCTGGACTGACTGACAGGCCTGGATGGGGTGGTGATGTCCCCCCTAGTCACATGATTAATGCTAACGCTAAGAAGTATTGTTGGAATATGATGATTGGTTGTGTCCCCTGTGTGTTTGTTACCATGCAAACTCTTATTTTGTGAATAACCCATTTAGTTTTTTATATTTACCATTAACACAATCAAGAACTCATTGTGTGTTTGTCTGAGAGGGTGTGTGTGTGTGTGTGTGTGTGTGTGTGTGTGTGTGTGTGTGTGTGTGTGTGTGTGTGTGTGTGTGTGTGTGTGTGTGTGTGTGTGTGTGTGTGTGTGTGTGTGTGTGTGTGTATTTCATCTTGAAGCATTTTTATGGTATGTAGGTTTAGTGCATGAAGAGTTTATTCATGATTAGAACACACAGACCCTAAATGCAACCCCTCTAAGATAAAAACCAAATTGTGTTTTTTTAGGACCCTGTGGCATCAAAAATCTGGGACTGATGGCATTCAAGGACCAGGGTCTGTCTTCTTTGCTTTTCAATGTCCCTCTGTCATGCACTAAACCCTGTGTGTGTGTGTGTGTGTGTGTGGTGTCTGTGTGAGTGTGTTTGTGAATCAACACGAGAGCATGTGCATGTATGTGAACAATTTGAAGTATCTGAGTCTGTCTGTTTTAGTGCCTGCATGTGCAGAGAGAGAGAGAGAATGAGTGAATGACAGAAAGAGAGAAAGAAAGTTACATATGAACTGTATCTGTTGAGTTAACACACTGTGTAATGAATGCTTAGTGATAATGTGGGTTCCTTCCCTCTCAACCCCATAAACTGTCTCAGGGTCAGTCATATGAATATGCTTTATGGATTTTTTTATGCATTTTATGATAGTGGGACGTGTGCAGGTCAGGACATCCTACCAGGGTATAAGCTGGAAGACTGGAAGACAGACCCCCCACACACACTTTCCCCCAGTGCCTAATGGAGAACAGACCTCCACACACACACCACCCACCCACACCCTGCTGCCGGAGGAGTACGCTGCAAGGCCTGCTGGGACATATCTGCCACAGCTTGGCAGCACATGATGAGGGAGAGGGAGGGAGGGAGAGAGGGAGATCTGAAGCAGGGCTTTCATGTTCACATCTAGTATTTCTTACCTCAGAAACATACCTTCCAGCTCCCTCAGGAAGAATTGTCTCTTTTCTTCTGAAAATCTATAAGGCAATGCTCTTTATGGAGATATTATGTATTGGTCAAAGAAAAATAACATATAATTATTTTCTCTACTGACATCGAGCCTGGAGGAGATAGTCTCAAACAGAACTGTGTGTGGAAGGTGTGCACGTCGTCAACGTATGACATATACTGTATTCTAACGGAAAACTTTCCATGTGTTTCATTCTCAAATACTGACTGTGGTCGAAACATGAAACCCCCTAATCATTTTCATTACATTTAAATGTTTTTTTTAAAATTCCAAGTTACAGTATGTCGTCTCATAAACTGCTGTGATCCAGAATTTTCTGATTGGACTGTAGCATTTAGCGATTTCTTTAATTAGTGAATCCCCTTGCTCTGCTGTCATCTCAGGGAAGGAGATAGATGCTATTGTTGGTTTTATTTTAGATAAAGATTTGCATTTGGACATCAGGACCCTGTTTTTATGTGATATGGGCGCCTGGCCCTTGGATACATTCGCCGTTGCATTTCTGTGGTCTGAACTTCTACTCAGTCCACTATAACTCAAGGCCAACAGCACAATGACAGTCTGCCATCAGTGGTAGCTGGGAGGCCTCTTAAGGGTTTAGAAACCTGTCATTTAGTTCAGAAATCACAGCTCTTCTCTAGCAGGGATGTCAGTGTCAGCTCTTGAGAATGTATGTCTATGTACAGCATATAAGGTTAATTCCTCTGCTGTGTGGCCTGTACTTGTTCTGATCACTGTATAATGAATATGTATAATGAATATTGTCCAGGTTTTATGTTTTTCCTGTGTGTGTGCATGCGTGCGCATGTGCGTGTGAGAGCGATTCAGGACAGGACAGTGATGGCCATCTAGGTGATTGATGAAGATAAGATGGATGCAGAAGAAATGGTCCAGTGTTCATTAGGCCCCATTCTGCTGGTGGAGTTAGAGGATGAATGATGTGCTGCCAGTAAAAGTATTAATATAGCATTAGTATTGATTTTTATTAGGATCCCTGTCTGCCCTGCCTAATCTCAGCTCTATTGACTTGTGGTACAGGCTAGCGCTCTGCCGGCTGGCTCAATGATCGATCACTGTGCTTGTCCTCTCCTCTCCAGCCACCCCCACTCCCCCTGTAACTACGACAGCACTCTCCTCAAAAGAATCATATTTTGTCTGTAGAGTAGTTGCTGCACTTCACACAGTATATTATTACATATAAAAGTTGAATACTTCCTGATGTTTCTTTATAGTACTCCTTAACTCTGCTTGTCTTGGAGGTTGGTCCTGTTCACATTGCATGGTGTGTGGCCTGAGACATTGTTTTTTCTTCAACTATTACCAAACCGTAACTGGTGTATTTGGCTCACTGACTCAAGGACAGCTCTGACGCCTTCCGTTTGTAATCTGGGTGAATATGAGTGATAACTAAGGCAGAAGCATTCGTGTGTATGTGTGTTTGTGTGTGTGTCCATGCATATGTGTGTTGTTGTTGTCAAAATCACTCTGCAACTACTGAGTAAAACTTTGATCGGCCAGTTCATAAAAATCTTCTTAAATTATTTATATTTAACTATAGGGTTATTAATTGTTTTGAAGACACTCTATTTACATTTATGATTCTGAAGTGGAAAAATGGATGAGCATCAGTGTCTCATTTAGGATTAAAGTAGTAGACTGAACCAGGGTTAGAAGGAGCTATTATGGTGAGTCATTTGGATGACGACTACATGCCATTTCAGCTGAGAGACCAGCGTCTGCTTTCTCCCTCTGTCTGCCTGTCTGTCTGCCTGTCTGTCCTTCTGTTTCACAGATATCTATGTTGGGAGAGATGTAGACGCAGACACATAAACATATGTATCTGTGACAGGCAGACGAGTCATTTTTTATTTTTAAAGCATGTTATGTTGAAGACTTCCCCGACGACTAATGACTGTCTGCTATTCGGCCCAAAAAAGAAAATCCATTTTTAGCCTCAGCTGGAAGCTCTCTGGTGCCCTCTGCTGAATATACTGTATGACATATACTGCACTCACTTTTGCCCCATCTAAGGCCATTCTCAACACATTACACACACACACACTCATGATATTGTGTGCTATATTAAATCTGCCCCTCCCTCCATCTCTCTCTCCCTGTGCCAACAGCCCAGGCGACAGCAGGACCTCAGCCCTGGCACCAACATGGGCAACAACGCTGATGATCACAAGATGCGCTAGAGGCCAGAGAGACGCAGGGGGGTGGGGTCAGGGTGACCTGTCCATCGTACTAGGCCAGTCTCACACCCTGTCACCAAGCTGTTAACTGGAGAGACCAAAGTCCACATTGCTAGGGATTTGGGGGTGGGTGGGGGTGGGGCCCTTTTTAATTTTAAGAAGGGACTGGGTGAGGTGGGTGTCCATTTTTAAGTGTGGTGTAAGAGGATCGACCCAAACCTCCTTGTCTTCGGGGGGGGGGTTTGCACTATCTGATACATTCAGTTTAGTACCCACATTGCCTTCTGTATGCATGGAGCACCTGCCTACCTATGTTTTCTTTTGTCCCTCTATGCAAGCTATTTCGGCAGCACTTTCTTTTACAATGCTTTATAAATAGGAAATTACTGGGTGATTAAATGGAACACATTTGTTATTAAATAATTACATATTCTTCCTAAATTGTTACATTTCTAATAATTCCAAATATCTTCCATCTTCCTTATTGTTTCCCATAAAGTTAGTTTCAAATCAGGTAGCAACCTGAGGAGCACTGAGCATAAATGTATTTCACACTGAATTCTAATCTATTGATAATTACAATCAGAAGCTGAAGCAATAACAAAGCATCCACCCTGCCCCTGTTTCGGTAAAAAGCTGAGGGATGGGGCTAGAGAAATGTAACCACTCTCAAATTCATAGACAGAGCTATGGATGCAAGGACTGACTATCCATAATATCAAAATGATAGTTTTAACCATGTTTTGAGGCTGTATAGTCTTTGTTTACATTTATTTTGTTTCGAAACATTGGAGTAAAACAAGCTTCCCACTGGGCACACACTGATTAAATCAATGTTGTTTCAACATAATTCAATTAAATTACGTTGAACCAACGTAGAATAGACTTTGAATTGGCATCTGTGCCCAGTGGGTTATATTTTGGGTTCTGATGCGGCAAGACAGTTGAACTAAGCTTATGAGGCATTTATAAATTACATTCTTCAAGAATCAATGGGTATGTATCATTAATTTTCACTACATGACAAAAAGTATGTGGACACCTTCTTATCAAACATCTCATTCCAACATCATGGGCATTAATATGGAGTTGGTCCCCCCTTTGCTGCTATAACAATCTCCACTCTTCTGGGAAGGCTTTCCACTAGATGTTGGAACATTGCTGCGGGGACTTCGTTTCCACTCAGCCACAAAAGCATTAGTGAGGTCGGGCACTGATATTGGGCGATTAGGCCTGGCTCGCAGTCGGCATTCTAATTCATCCCAAAGGTGTTCGATGGGGTTGAGGTCAGGCCTCTGTGCAGGCCAGTCAAGTTCTTCCACACCGATCTCAACAAACCATTTCTATATGGACCTCGCTTTGTGCACTAGGGCATTATCATGCTGAAACAGATAAGGGCCTTCCACAAACTGTTGCCACAAAGTTGGAAGCACAGAATCGTCTAGAATGTCATTGTACGCTGTAGTGTTAAGGTTTCCCTTCACTGGAACTAAGGGGCCTAGCCCGAACCATGAAAAACAGCCCCAGACCATTATTCCTGGCACTATTCATTTGGGAAGGTAGCGTTCTCCTGGCATCCACCAAACCCAGATTTGTCCTTCGGACTGCCAGATGGTGAAGTGTGATTCAGCACTCGCTGGTCCCGTTCTGTGAGCTTGTGTGGCCTACCACTTCGTGCCTGAGCCGTTGTTGCTCCTAGAAGTTTCCACTTCACAATAACAGCACTTGCAGTTGTTGGGAAGTTGGCATCCTATGACAGTTCCATGTTGAAAGTCACTGAGCTCTTCAGTACAGGCCATTCTATTACCAATGTTTGTCTATGAAGATTGCACATCCACTAATATGAAGGGGTGTCCACATACTTTTGGCCAAGTAGTTTATATGTCCAAAAATGAATGTAGCAACTATAGTTTGGAAATAGGCCTTTTTTGGTTCCAGGTAGAAGAACCATTTTTGATTTCATGTAGAACCCTCTGTGGGAAGGGTTCTACCTGGAACCAAAAGGGTTCTATATAGTTCCAGAAAGGGTTCAAAAAAGGGTTATCCTATGGGGACAGCCGAAATAACCCTTTTATGTTCCAGATAGCACCTTCAAGTACAAATAGTTACCAATCAATCACCTATTTATTTTGTATTTATAAAGGACTATAAAAGATTGCTTAACAGCTATAATTTATCATATTATAGCACTATTTTAATGAAATTGTATTTTTTATTATTTTATTCATGTTTTGTGTGAAAGTCATGATGTTTACTTTTTTTATTTCTTTTCTCTATATATAAATACTGTATTTGTATGTCTTTATGCTATCGTAAGGGATATCAGTAGAATATGTAAAGTTGTGTTCAAGAAAAGTTACTTTTTCAAAGAGACTGTTGATTTGCCGGATGAGGAAGGTCTATCAACCTCAGCGCTTTCTGTCTTCCTGTCTCCTCCATGTTAGCAGCATATTTTAACAGTCTTTGAACATGACTCTAGCAGCACATAGCGCACAATGAGGTCAGTGTCTCTGAGCTCGCTCTTTGGAAGTCGAGGCAAAGAGGCTTTCTCCTCTGCATAGTTTTTTTTATTATTCTCTTTATTTCACATTTCATCCAGATCAGAGTTCGTAACGTCTAAGCAGTAACTTTCTCTTTTTTTGATCCATTGCGGCTTCATTCCAGAGGTTTGTCGCACATTTTGATCCAGCTCTGGGATCTATCTCCCTGAAAATTATGCAAGGACACAGCAACATTATCTCACTAACTTACCCTCCAGTTTTGTTTGGTATGTTTCAGGTAATCTGAATATCTTTGAGTTTCATAAACTATTGTGCTGTTGTCAGTGTTTCTTCCTCTTTACAGGAATACACTTTTAACAGTTTATTCACATGAATTTGTCTGTACTGGGGATTAGAGAGAGCAACATCTTTAAAGAGATTGAAGACTCTCTATTGCAATAAATGATGTGTGTAAACCCTGAATGGCTAACACGGGGCGCTGTATTGAAGCAACCATGCAGCCATCTTGGTACTCCTTCTCCGTTGTAAAAGATTTAGGAAGGTATAGAAATTCATTTATTAATGCCTACATTTGTTTTTGACACATTTATTCTATTACAGACACATTAACGCATACTTTTAAATTATATGCGAGTTAAACATTTTTTTTTAAATGAATAATCTCTAAAAACTTTTTTTTAAAGTCTACTAATGTTACTGTCCCCACTACAACAAAAAAATACTCAAATACATGTAATTTTGACCATACATTTTTTTTCCCCCAAATACTGTAGAATCATTCATTCCTATAGATACGGTAAAGAGGTCAATCGAACTTGACCAAAACAATGGAATTGCCATGGAAACGTGTGGGGGAAAGGGCCATGGGGGAAAAAGAGCCTAAATTTAGGCTATTGTTTATATGTGTATTTCACACTATGTTGAGGTGAAAATCGCAGTATAACGCTTTTATGGATGTCAACCCCAACACATGTTCATGTCATCTTTACCAATAAATTGCATTACAGTTAAAAACGAATTTGACTACCACCAACGATTTCTGTATGCTAGCTATAGTTCTGTATGCTAGCTATATTTCTGTATGCTAGCTATAGTTCTGTATGCTAGCTATATTTCTGTATGCTAGCTATATTTCTGTATGCTAGCTATATTTCTGTATGCTAGCTATAGTTCTGTATGCTAGCTATATTTCTGTATTCTAGCTATAGTTCTGTATTCTAGCTATAGTTCTGTATGCTAGCTATATTTCTGTATGCTAGCTATATTTCTGTATGCTAGCTATATTTCTGTATTCTAGCTATAGTTCTGTATTCTAGCTATAGTTCTGTATGCTAGCTATATTTATGTATGCTAGCTATAGTTCTGTATGCTAGCTATATTTCTGTATGCTAGCTATATTTCTGTATGCTAGCTATAGTTCTGTATGCTAGCTATATTTATGTATGCTAGCTATATTTATGTATGCTCGCTATAGTTCTGTATGCTCGCTATAGTTCTGTATGCTAGCTATATTTCTGTATGCTAGCTATATTTCTGTATGCTAGCTATAGTTCTGTATGCTAGCTATATTTATGTATGCTAGCTATAGTTCTGTATGCTAGCTATAGTTCTGTATGCTAGCTATAGTTCTGTATGCTAGCTATAGTTCTATATGCTAGCTATATTTCTGTATGCTAGCTATAGTTCTGTATGCTAGCTATATTTCTGTATGCTAGCTATAGTTCTGTATGCTCACTATAGTTCTGTATGCTAGCTATAGTTCTGTGTGCTAGCTATAGTTCTGTATGCTAGCTATAGTTCTGTATGCTAGCTATATTTCTGTATGCTAGCTATGCTCACCAGCTTATACGAACAGGAGTTAGCATATAGCAGTCACATCTTCTAAACCTGAAAAGGGTCAACTTCTACAGACAAATATATCCAAATTGGATTTAAGAAATGACATTGTGTACCTGCTACAATACGTATATAATGACGGATTTGATGAATACTCACTTTGTTAGATCAGATTTGTTGACTGTGCGCCAATCTGGCATATGGAACGTCTGCATTCCATTGACTCCTTTAACACATCTATGGAGGACTGCTCCTACTGGGTAGTGCCAATATGGTTGACTGGTGGCTTCAAATGCTCTCAATGGCCAATACATAGAATCAGCAATCCAGGGTTTATATAAATCATTGATTGCAATCCAGCACTGTTTCAACCAGTCATGAAATATTGGGATGAAATAGACCAAGAGTCAGTCTGGGGCTCAATAAACTGCATATGAAATTAAAGGAGAGCTCTATGGTCAAGTCTAGCAGCAGTGATGAACCTGTGGTATTCTTCCATTCATTTCTAATGCATCAGCTCAGTATTTTATTCAAAGTTAATATGCTTTCATTTGAAGAAAGAGGAAAGGTGGAGGAAGAAGCCTATGTTTTGTAAAGGGACAAACGTTAGACAGCAAGTTGTAAGATGTTGTTGTGCAGGTCAGAAATAATGGGGTTTAGGTGGACAGAGGGAGAGGCAGTGGGTTGTCACACTTTGCTATCAAAGCAAGTTCTAATTTCATACTGCATGGGATTGTATTTCCTTGAGTTAGGTTCTTATGTTTTTATCCCAAATACTTCTATAACACATATTTGCATAATGTTTCACATCCCACTAATGATGCCATTCATTTACATCTCATAAAAACAATGTGTAAGGCCTTGTTGCTTTAGTGTATCAAAGATTTACACAGTCAGTCATCTCAAGGTAGCATACCAATGTGGGTAACAGGAACGAACATGTTTACGTTATCTTCCATAGACCTTTGTGATGTTTAAACAATGTGTACAGTATTTCACAATATTCTGGGAGCTCTATTTCAAGTGGTTTGTTTGATATCTACTCCAGTGTAGAGATTACCTGATTAAAGTGTCAGTGTACAAAACATGTTGGACACTCAGAAACTAACTGGCCTACCTCCAGCAGCAACCAAAAACAAATAGAAATCTTGGGTATTTTTTACTCCACGATTTTGTGAATCTTTATTTCATTTAAATGTTTGTTACAGATGTAGGATCATCATTTGAACCAGTTTGCTACAGCAGGAAAATTATCCTGCAGCAACAGGAAATGTGAATTACTATGTGGATTTTAATGAATGGACATTTTTGTAAGGGTTGATAAATGTTTCTTAAGGGAAATACATCTCAAATACACAACACGTTTTAAATGTTGTGCATTGCAGGAAAGTTATCCTGAAACAGGGCGATCAAATTAAGATCCTACATCTGTAAATGGTGTGATCTGTGTGCATGAGGTCAGGAATGTCCAAAACACTGGAGTTATGATATACCCTACCTAGTGATGGTGTCCCAGCCTAGATTTCCAACATAAGTGATTACAATCCCTGGAGAACAGGCCCTCCTCTCGTCTCTCCCTTCATGTGTAGGCCTACTCCCCAGAGCCCCAGCTAGCTGGTACCCCTGTCTGAGCTTCTCCCGTCACTTTAATGCTGGCATTAATGCTGGCAATAACACCAGAGACTGTCCTAGTTATTTTTTATAAATTGTTTATTTTATTATTTGTTTTAAGTTATTGATACAGGTTGACCTTTGTTTTGTTCAGGTTACGCAATGAAGAACTGTGTATTTCTGTGTTTAATGGCCTATCTTTTAACATTTTACTGAATAATTTAGGTTTCTTTCTCTCTGTTTTATGGTTTAGCTTGTATGGCTTGTTTTGTTAAGGGGAAACTTAAATATGAAATGTTGAATTTAACATGTTTCGTAATAAATTTGTAACAATCGTTGTACTTGGTCTTCTGCCTTTTTAAGAATCACTCTTACCAATAACAGTAATTTATTACTGACTTTAAAACTGTCTATAGCGCACACTTTTGACTGGTATTGTACAGTTGAAGTCGGAAGTTTACATACACTTAGGTTGGAGTCATTAAAACTCGATTTTCAACCACTCCACAAATGTCTTGTTAACAAACTATAGTTTGGGAAAGTTGGTTAGGACATCTGACACAAGTAATTTTTCCAACAATTGTTTACAGACAGATTAACTCACTTTAAAATTCACTGTGTCACAATTCCAGTGGGTCTGAAGTTAACATACACTAAGTTAACTGTGCCTTTAAACAGCTTGGAAAATTCCAGAAATTATGTCATGGCTTTAGAAGCTTCTGATAGGCCAATTGACATAATTTGAGTCAATTGGAGATGTACCTGTGGATGTATTTCAAGGCCTACCTATTTCAAGGCCTACCTTCAAACTCAGTGCCTCTTTGCTTGACATTGTGGGAAAATCAAAAGAAATCAGCCAGGACCTCAAAAAAAAGATTGTAGACCTCCACAAGTCTGGTTCATCCTTGGGAGCAAAGTCCAAACACCTGACGGTACCACCTTCATCTGTACAAACAATAGTATGCAAGTATAAACACCATGGGACCATGCAGCCGTCATACCGCTCAGGAAGGAGATGCGTTCTGTCTCCTAGAGATGAACGTACTTTGGTGCGAAAAGTGCAAATCAATCCCAGAACAACAGCAAAAGACCTTGTGAAGATGCTGGAGGAAACGGGTACAAAAGTATCTATATCCACAGTAAAACGAGTCCTATATCGACATATCCTGAAAGGCCACTCAGCAAGGAAGAAGCCACTGCTACCAACACGCCATAAAAAAGACAGACTATGGTTTGCAACTGCACATGGGGACAAATATCGTACTTTTTGGAAAAATGTCCTCTGGTCTGATGAAATAGAACTGTTTGGCCATAATGACCATTGTTATGTTTGGAAGGAAAAGGGGGATGCTTGCATGCCGAAGAACACCATCCCAACCGTGAAGCACAAGGGTGACAGCATCCTGTTGTGGGGGTGCTTTGCTGCAGGAGGGACTGAGGGACTTCACAAAATAGATGGCATCATGAGGAAAGACAATTATGTGGATATATTGAAGCAACATCTCAAGACATCAGTCAGGAAATTAAAGCTTGGTCGCAAATGGGTCTTCCAAATGGACAATGACCCCAAGCATACTTCCAAAGTTGTGGCATAATGGCTTAAGGACAACAAAGTCAAGGTATTGGAGTGGCCATCACAAAGCCCTGACCTCAATCCTATAGAAAATTTGTGGGCAGAACTGAAAAACCGTGTGCGAGCAAGGAGGCCTACAAACCTGACTCAGTTACACCAGCTCTGTCAGGAGGAATAGGCCAAAATTCACCCAACTTATTGTGGGAAGCTTGTGGAAGGAAATTATTTGATGGTCCTATGAATAGTTACTGTGCTCAACAAGTTGCTAGTCTCTGGTCTAGCCAGTTCTATGTGTGCTCAGAACAAGTATTGCATCATTCAGTCACAAGACTCTGAAGTGTGTAAACACATGAGTTGGTAAACAGAACTGGAGATTACCTTTTGTGTCTCTTTGATATTTTAAGTTGAAATTGTGCACCAATATTGCATTTGAAAAGACTATTATATTAAATGAAGTTCCCTTTAATATAGACCACATGGAAAATGGAATAAATGTGATTTTTTATTTGAATAAAGAAGACCTACAGTGAGGGAAAAAGGTATTTGATCCCCTGCTGATTTCGTACGTTTGCCCACTGACAAAGAAATGATCAGTCTATAATTTTAATGGTAGGTTTATTTGAACAGTGAGAGACAAAATTACATTTTAAAAAATCCAGAAAAACGCATGGTAAAAATGTTATACATTTATTTGCAAATCACCCAATCTACCTACCTCACCCCTATACTGTTTTTATTTTATTTACTCTACTGCTCTTTTGCACACCAGTATCTCTACTCATATTAAACATCTCCAATCCAAAATCAAATCTAGAATCGGCTTTCTATTTCGCAACAAAGCCTCCTTCACTCACGCCGCCAAACTTACCCTAGTAAAACTGACTATCCTACCGATCCTCGACTTTGGCGATGTAATCTACAAAAAAGCTTCCAACACTCTACTCAGCAAACTGGATGCAGTCTATCACAGTGCCATCCGTTTTGTTACCAAATCACCTTATACCACCCACCACTGCAACCTGTATGCTCTAGTCGGCTGGCCCTCGCTACATATTCGTCGCCAGACCCACTGGCTCCAGGTCATCTATAAGTCTATGCTAGGTAAAGCTCCGCCTTATCTCAGTTCACTGGTCACGATAACAACACCCACCCGTAGCACACGTTCCCGCAGGTATATCTCACTGATCATCCCCAAAGCCAACACATTTGGCCGCCTTTCCTTCCAGTTCTCTGCTGCCAGTGACTGGAACGAATTGCAAAAATCGCTGAAGTTGGAGACTTAAATTTCCCTCACCAACTTTAAACATCAACTATCTGAGCAGCTAACCGATCACTGCAGCTGTACATAGTCCATCTGTAAATAGCCCACCCAATCTACCTACCTCATCCCCATACTGTTTTTATTTTATTTACTTTACTGCTCTTTTGCACATCAGTATCTCTACTTGCACATCATCATCTGCTCATATATCACTCCAGTGGTAATCTGCTAAATTGTAATTATTCGCTCCTATGGCCTATTTATTGCCTACCTCCTCATGCCTTTTGCACACACTGTATATAGACTTTCTTTTCTCTACTGTGTCATTGACTTGTTTGTGTTATTGACTTGTTTATTGTTTACTCCATGTGTAACTCTGTGTTGTTGTCTGTGTCACACTGCTTTGCATTATCTTGTCCAGGTCACAGTTGCAAATGAGAACTTGTTCTCAACTAGCCTACACGGTTAAATAAATGTGAAATAAAATAAAATAAATAAAATTCAACGTTTTTTCTTTATTTTTACTATTTTCTACACTGTCTGAATAATGGAATTATGTAGTAACCAAAAATATATTTGAGATTTGAGATTCTTCAAAGTAGCCACCCTTTGCCTTGAAGACAGCTTTGCACACTCTTGGCATTCTCTCAACCACTTTTATGAGGTAGTTACCTGGAATGCATTTCAATTAACAGGTGTGCCTTCTTAAAAGTTAATTTGTGGAATTTCTTTCCTTCTTAATGCGTTTGAGCCAATCAGTTGTGCTGTGTCAAGGTAGGGGTGGTATACAGAAGATAGCCCTATTTGGTAAAAGACCAAGTCCATATTATGGCAAGAACAGCTCAAAATAACCAAAGAGAAACAACAGTCCATCATTACTTTAAGACATGAAAGTCAGTCAATACGGAACATTTCAAGAACTTTGAAAGTTTCTTCAAGTGCAGTCGCAAAAACCATCAAGCGCTATGATGAAACTGGCTCTCATGTGGTCAGCCACAGGAAAGGATGACCCAGAATTATCTCTGTTGCAGAGGATATGTTCATAAGTTCATTAGAGCCTCAGAAATTGCAGCCCAAATAAATGCTTCACAGAGTTCTAGTAACAGACACATCTCAACATCAACTGTTCAGAGGAGACTGTGTGAATCAGGCCTTCATTGTTGAATTGCTGCAAAGAAACCACAACTAAAGAACACCAATAAGAAGAAGAGACTTGCTTGGGCAAGAAACACGAGCAATGGACATTAGACCAGTGGAAATCTGTCCTTTGGTCTGATGAGTCCAAATTTGAGATTTCTGATTCCAACCGCCGTGTCTTTGTGAGACGCAGAGTAGGTGAACAGATGATCTCTGCATGTGTGGTTCCCACAGTGAAGCATGGAGGAGGAGGTGTAATGGTGTGGGGGTGCTTTGCTGGTGACACTGTCTGTGATTTATTTATAATTCAAGGCACACTTAACCAGGATGGTTACCACAGCATTCTGCAGCAATGCTCCATCCAATATGGTTTGCACACTTAGTGGGACTATCATTTGTTTTTCAACAGGACAATGGCATAACACACCTCCAGGCAGCGTAAAGACTATTTGACCAAGAAGGAGAGAGATGGAGTGCTGCATCAGAAGACCTGGCCTCCACAATCACCCGACTTCAACCCAATTGAGATGGTTTTGGATGAGTGGGACCACAAAGTGATGGAAAAGCAGCCAACAAGTGCTCAGCATATGTTAGAACTCCTTCAAGACAGTTGGAAAAGCATTCCATGTGAAGCTGGTTGAGAGAATGCCAAGAGTGTGCAAAGCTGTCATCAAGGCAAAGGGTGATACTTTGAAGAATCTAAAATCTAAAATATATGTTGATTTGTTTAACACTTTTTTGGTTACTACATGATTCCATATGTGCTGTTTCATAGTTTTGATGTCTTCACTATTATTCTACAATGTAGAAAATAGTAAAAATAAAGAAAAACCTTTGAGTCGGTGTGTCCAAACTTTTGACTGGTACTGTGTGTATATATATATACTGTCAGCAACAGGTGTGTGTGTATATATATATATATATATATATATATATATATATATATATATATATTCTGTATTTACAAAAGTATGTGTACACCCCTTCAAATGAGTGGATTTGGCTTTTTCAGCATACCTGTTGCTGACAGATATATAAAATCTAGCACACAACCATGCAATCTCCATATACAAAACATTGGCAGTAGAATGGCCATTACTGAAAAGCTCAGTGACTTTCAATGTGGCACCGTCATAGGATGCTGGAAAACAAGTCAGTTCATCAAATTTCTGCCTTACTAGAGCTGACCCGGTCAACTGTAAGTACTGTTATTGTGAATTGGATCAACAACGGCTCAGCCGCAAAGTGGTAGGCCACATAAGGTCACAGAATGGGACCGCAGAGTGCTGAAGAGCATGGAGCATAAAAAACGTCTGTCCTCGGTTGCAATACTCACTACCGAGTTCCAAACTGCCTCTGGAAGCAACTTCAGCACAATAACTGTTTTTCGGGTGCTTCATGAAATGGGTTTCCAAGGCCGAGCAGCTGCACATAAGCCTAAGATTATACGCGATGTCAAGCAACGTCTGGAGAGGTGTAAAGCTTGCCACCATTGGACTCTGGAGCAGTGGAAACGCCATCTCTGGAGTGATAAATCAAGCTTCACCATCTGGCAGGCCGACGGATGAATCTGAGTTTGGTGGATGCCAGGAGAATGCTACCTGCCCCAATACATAGTGCCAACTGTAAAGTTTGGTAGTGGAGGAATAATGGTCTGGGGCTGTTTTTCATGGTTCAGGCAGCTTAGTTCCAGTGAAGGGAAATCTTAACGCTATAGCATACAATGACATTCTTGACATACATTGAGAATGGTCCCCGTGCAAGTCAATGCCCCAGTGCCCAAAGCGAGGTCCATACATGAATGGTTTGTCAAGATCAGTGTGAAAGAACTTGACTGACCTGCACAGGGCCCTGACCTCAGCCCCATCGAACACCTTTGGGATGAATTGGAACGTCGACTGCGTAATCACCCTACGTCAGTGCCCGACCTCACTAATGCTCTTGTGGCTGAATGGAAGCATTTGGCGCAGTGGTCAAAGACACTGCATCTCAGTACAAGAGGAGTCACTGCAGTACCAGGTCTGAATCCAGGCCGGAATCACATCCGGGCGTGATGTCCCATAGGGCAGCGCACAATTGGCCCAGCGTCGTCCGGGGTAGGCCGTCATTGTAAATAAGAACTTGTCCTATTTAAATACAAAAAATTAAAAAGTTCCAGGAGAAATGTTCCCACTTCTAGTGGAAAGACTTCCCAGAAGAGTGGAGGCTGTTATAGCAGCAAAGGTGCGACCAACTCCTTAATACCGATGACTTTGGAATGAGATGTTCGACGAACAGGTGTCCACATACTTTTGGTCATGTAGTGTATGTTGAACAAAATTCGGCAGAACCTCCCATTTGGTCAGCTGACCAGGAAGTGGGTGTTTCTTCGCGATGCACAGGAAGTTGAATAATCAGCTGATACTGGAGGTGTTTTGATGGAAGTTGCTGTTGTTTGTGGAGAGTTTTTAGTCCTTCTCTTCAATTCATTATAAAGACACATCAAGCGATAAAAGGAATTCGGTGGACTTTGAATATTAGCTAAGTGACACGGTTGTAATTTCAATTCATAGCTGCCTGTATTGCTATTGAGTTTTCGATAATGAAGAAAATAGCAACGTAGCTGACGTTAGTCAACGCTTTGAGACGTTCTTTGTTTATGTTGTGCCAGACAAAGCTGCAGTGTTTGGTTTCGTCTTTTTGAAGATCGTTTTATATTTGTTTATAATTGTGAGTGAATATCGATTACAATAACGTTACAGGGGAGCTAAATAATGTTAACGATAGCTAGCTAGCATAACTACAAGTTACCGACAATTGTTGTCAAGCCGCTGAGTTGTCCTGTATAGTCTGATCATAAGCGAGACAGCTGAGATCTTTAGATAGTGACGAGTGTGGAAAGACTTCAGTCTAGTTGTTGTGTGGTCGTCATTTGCGCATCACTCAGTCAGTCAGCTCATCTGCGACCTGTTGGTAGAACTAGCTAACGTACATGTCAACCACCAACCTAAGTCTCAGTTGGCTTTGTGTGTAACGTAGCACGTTGGTTGCGCAATTCCTGTATGCTAGCTACTTGTCAGCAAGGATCACTTCATATGCTAACAGTAATCGCTCGTCGCTAAATATTTTGTGTCTTGGTCTCTGAGAACGTACCATTTGTCCCGCTGTCAATGTATTTCATGGTGTTTTATGTAAAGCCGTATTGTTTATGAATTAAGTATTTATTGTGTTAACTTAATGTTGTATAGAAACAATAGGAGTGTTTAAGAAGAGGATTAGGCAGTTTAGTATTAAAGAAAGGTCCAGTTCAGGCAGAGAACCTTGTTGAAAGTCCTTCTCCCTACTTGCCAATGCTGGATCTGGAAGTTGTTCCTGAAAGATCTTTAGGAAATGAACAATGGGAATTCGCGTTAGGTAAGTGACTCCTGGAGAGACTATTGGGTATTTCTTCAACCTACCACACACCTCAACTAACATGCATGTTTTCCCAGTAAGTTGTTTTTAATGTTTGTTTGTCATTTGTAAATGAGAACTAAAAGCAATCTCTTAACATATTGTCCATGTTCTTGTCACAGGGATGCCATTGGCCCAGGCCATTTCCATTTTACAGAAACACTGCCGCATCATCAAGAATGTCCAGGTTCTTTACAGTGAACAAGTAAGAGATTAGTTAACTACTATTGTGTGTGATATAGGGTGTGGGCTGTCCATTGAAATGGTATGTTATGTTTCTGTGCTTCTAGACACCACTTAGTCATGACCTCATACTCAACTTGACTCAGGATGGAATTAAACTGCTGTTTGGTGCCTGTAACCAGAGACTGAAGGTGAGGGAGACATGCTCTGGTTGATCATGGCGCTACAGACAATAAGGCTGTCTATGTTGACTTATCAAGTCTCTCATTACTCATGTTTAGGTGATTGAAGTATACGACTTGAGCAAAGTTAAATTGAAATACTGGTGAGTGATCTCTAGTTCCTTGTGCTAATACCAGTGTGACTGGAGTTGTCATAGCAAATGTATTCACTATATATACAAAATTATGTGGACACCCCTTCAAATGAGTGGATTTGGCTATTTCAGCCATATCCGTTGCTGACAGGTGTATAAAATCGAGCACACAGCCATGCAATCTCTATATACAAACATTGGCAGTAGAATGGCCTTACTGAAGAGCTCAGCGACTCAGTGATCTGGCACCGTCATAGGATGCCACCTTTCCAACAATCAGTTTGTCAAATTTCTGCCCTGCTAGAGCTGCCCCGGTCAACTGTAAGTGTTGTTAGAAATGGTCTATCAAGATCGGTGTGGAATAACTTGACTGGCCTGCACAGAGCCCTGATGACCTCAACCCCATCAAACACCTTTGGGATGAGTTTGAATACTGACTGCGAGGCAAGCCTAATCACCTGACCTCACTAATGCTCTTGTGGCTGATGGAAAGCAAGTCCCCACAGCAATGTTCCAACATCTAGTGGAAAGCCTTCCCAGAAGAGGGGACGCTGTTATAGCAGCAAAGGGGGGACCAACTCCATATTAATGCCCATGATTTTGGAATGAGATGTTTGACGAGCCGGTTTCCACATACTTTTGGTCATGTAGTGTATCTGACAGTTTGTCAGACTGGAATAGTTTGTTGTAGTCCATGAGAATAACTTGTTTTGCAAATTGTTCAGCTTGTGTTGGATGTGGGATTTTGTGCTACTACATATACTGTTATAGTATCTAGGCCTAAATTGTCATTGTCTTGCAGTGGAGTACATTTCAATACTCAGGCTATAGCACCCACCATAGAGCAGATTGATCAGTCCTTTGGCGCCACACACCCTGGAGGTAAGGGAAGATACAACTTTTTGTCTTATTGATAGTACTGTGGAATGCTGCAAGGCTTGTTGTGTTTGACCATGTTTTCCTCACTCCCCAGTATACAATGCTGCAGAGCAACTGTTCCACCTGAACTTTCGAGGACTCTCCTTCTCCTTCCAGCTTGACTCATGGAATGAAGCTCCCAAGTATGAGGTGAGACTATTACCTTACCCTGCTATATTTATCCCTAGTGTGCTGTTTTTCTGACTGGCTTTATGGTTAACCCTGTTTGACATAGCTGCTACACAGCAACTGTCTTCCATAACTTGCTCTTCTTGTTCAAACCTTACTGGTCTCCCTCACTGATTTTCTGTGCATTACTTTGCCTGGCCGACAACCCCTCATAGACCTTGTTTACCAGATAAAGAACTCGTCTTTTTGCCTTAGAAAATTATTTCTGTTAGCGATAATGAGAACCCCCGTACCTCTTTTCGACACTTTGGCAATGAACAAACAAATGTACATACTTCATTACCAATACAGCATGAGTATTTGGTTTTGAAGAATTTGGTAATGCTGGAATACAAAACAAATTGGCCCCGAAAATTACTCACTATGTCTTTATTATGAAAATACGTTGTTATAAAGCTTTTGATGTGAGTACTTGTATATCCATGTATTGAATATGAGCTGTTGAAATGCACACGCCAGTCTACTCCCAGTTGTTTTGCTTTGACAGCCTAACTTTGCCCATGGCTTGGCCTCCCTGCAGATTCCACACGGGGCCACAGTGAAACGGATGTACATCTCCGCTGGGAACAACCTACAGGACACCAAGTAAGAACACAATGTATTCACAAGCACACCTGGAATAATGGTTGAGCATAGCAAGTTTATGGGGAGATGGAGGATAGGGTGAAGGGGAAAATACTGTGTGTTTGGTGAGCTTGTTTACTCAGATGTAAATCTCATTTGAATATGATTAGGTTTAAATCTGATGCATTTGAGTTATCTAAATACTTATTATTAAGTATTGAGAGAGAAACATGAATTTGTAATGACCTGACTATGACTCACTCTGTCGTTCCTCAGGGCCCCAGTGATGCCCCTTGCCTGTTTCCTTGGCAACGTTTATGCAGAGTGTGTGGATGTGCTGAGGGATGGGGTGGGGCCACTTGGTCTGAGACTTCGCCTCCTCACTGCAGGTACTTAGCAAGGGGACATTTGAACCCACTCGTGTCCCATGAGTACAACACCATCAGAACTGTGGAATTCAAGCTAAATCGGTTCAGGTTGGTATTCCTTTTGAGGCTTCCTGAGTACATGCCACTGAAGGGACTAGAGGAAGTAGGTATTTTCCTCCTGTAGCGCAATCAGTCCTCAATTCTAATTGGATCAGGCTACTCTTCTCTTCCTCCCTTTAATTAATTAATTCCTCCAGTACTGTTGTAATGGCTGTAATAGAGCCTCATGGTCTGGAGCTACAATATAATGCTTTCCTGTCAGTCCCTCAGGTCTATCACATTCCATGCTCTCTTCAGTCCACACATTAGCCTGTTAATCTCGTCACCATATATCACCTCTGACATGCCCCTCCTCTAGGGAGGCTGAGCTAAACAAATGACCTACTACACCCGTTATTAGATGGGGAGGAGGTCTATCAAAATAGGCCCTCATCAATCTCTCAGTGTTTAGATGTGTCTCCTTAGACCAGCTGTTTTGTTTGTCTCTGTGGTTTGATGTATGATATACAGTCCTAATGAAACACCTGAGAGGAAGATGTGCTCCAAGAGTTTTGCAACACCAGAGACAACACTTGCGTAATGAGTGGTCTTCCTATCCTCAGGATGTGGGCCCGGGGTGATGGCTGATGCCAAGGTGCGTGCCGTGGAGAGGAACATTTACTTTGGAGACTCCTGTCAGGATGTGCTGAGCGCTCTGGGCTCACCACACAAAGTATTCTACAAGTCTGAAGACAAGGTTTGGCCCTCTACTCTGCTTCCTGTCTCTTTCTTTCCCTTGACCTGCTCCTTTCAGCAGTTGATATGGTCCTCTCTATGTTGATAAACAAGCTCTCTTCATGTTTGGGTTTCCTGTTTCAGATGAAGATCCACTCTCCGTCACCTCACAAGCAGGTCCCGTCCAAATGCAATGACTACTTCTTCAACTACTTCACCCTGGGGGTGGTGGGTATTGATGTTCCATGGGGGGTTGTTAGAGAGGGCTTGCCTTAATTATGTTGACATTAAAGCTCAATGTAGGATGTTGCTTGTTTTTTAACACTGTTTGATTGGTCCCTTTTTGTTTTTTTTCCAGGACTTACTCTTTGATTCTAGCACACACCTGGTGAAGAAGTTTGTCCTTCATACTAACTTCCCCGGCCATTACAATTTCAACATGTAAGCCTCTCTCTGCTTCAGTTAAGACAGCTGGCACCTCATTGGTCCTTGGCTGAAGTATACCATTTTCAGACATATGATCCATTTGAATAAATTATTTCCAGTAGAGCCAAAAGAGGCTATTAAACTCCTTAGTGGTGAAGTAATTTAGTCACAGGAGTGCTGTTCACTACACTCAGTAACACGTAACTGTCTCTCTCAACAATAGATATCATCGATGCGATTTCAAGATTCCACTTGTCATCAAGAAAGGTGAGTTTTCTAATCAGCATTTTCTTTGTATTTGGTAAACTCTGTCTGTCTCCTCACGTATCCCTGTCTGTCTCCTCACGTATCCCTGTCTGTCTCCTCACGTATCCCTGTCTGTCTCCTCACGTATCCCTGTCTGTCTCCTCACGTATCCCTGTCTGTCTCCTCACGTATCCCTGTCTGTCTCCTCACGTACAGTGCCTTGCGAAAGTATTCGGCCCCCTTGAACTTTGCGACCTTTTGCCACATTTCAGGCTTCAAACATAAAGATATAAAACTGTATGTTTTTGTGAAGAATCAACAACAAGTGGGACACAATAATGAAGTGGAACGACATTTATTGGATATTTCAAACTTTTTTAACAAATCAAAAACTGAAAAATTGTGCGTGCAAAATTATTCAGCCCCTTTACTTTCAGTGCAGCAAACTCTCTCCAGAAGTTCAGTGAGGATCTCTGAATGATCCAATGTTGACCTAAATGACTAATGATGATAAATACAATCCACCTGTGTGTAATCAAGTCTCCGTATAAATGCACCTGCACTGTGATAGTCTCAGAGGTCCGTTAAAAGCGCAGAGAGCATCATGAAGAACAAGGAACACACCAGGCAGGTCCGAGATACTGTTGTGAAGAAGTTTAAAGCCGGATTTGGATACAAAAATATTTCCCAAGCTTTAAACATCCCAAGGAGCACTGTGCGAGCGATAATATTGAAATGGAAGGAGTATCAGACCACTGCAAATCTACCAAGACCTGGCCGTTCCTCTAAACTTTCAGCTCATACAAGGAGAAGACTGATCAGAGATGCAGCCAAGAGGCCCATGATCACTCTGGATGAACTGCAGAGATCTACAGCTGAGGTGGGAGACTCTGTCCATAGGACAACAATCAGTCGTATATTGCACAAATCTGGCCTTTATGGAAGAGTGGCAAGAAGAAAGCCATTTCTTAAAGATATCCATAAAAAGGGTTGTTTAAAGTTTGCCACAAGTTACCTGGGAGACACGCCAAACATGTGGAAGAAGGTGCTCTGGTCAGATGAAACCAAAATTGAACTTTTTGGCAGCAATGCAAAACGTTATGTTTGGCGTAAAAGCAACACAGCTGAACACACCATCCCCACTGTCAAACATGGTGGTGGCAGCATCATGGTTTGGGCCTGCTTTTCTTCAGCAGGGACAGGGAAGATGGTTAAAATTGATGGGAAGATGGATGGAGCCAAATACAGGACCATTCTGGAAGAAAACCTGATGGAGTCTGCAAAAGACCTGAGACTGGGACGGGGATTTGTCTTCCAACAAGACAATGATCCAAAACATAAAGCAAAATCTACAATGGAATGGTTGAAAAATAAACATATCCAGGTGTTAGAATGGCCAAGTCAAAGTCCAGACCTGAATCCAATCGAGAATCTGTGGAAAGAACTGAAAACTGCTGTTCACAAATGCTCTCCATCCAACCTCACTGAGCTCGAGCTGTTTTGCAAGGAGGAATGGGAAAACATTTTCTGTCTCTCGATGTGCAAAACTGATAGAGACATACCCCAAGCGACTTACAGCTGTAATCGCAGCAAAAGGTGGCGCTACAAAGTATTAACTTAAGGGGGCTGAATAATTCTGCACGCACAATTTTTCAGTTTTTGATTTGTTAAAAAAGTTTGAAATATCCAATAAATGTCGTTCCACTTCATGATTGTGTCCCACTTGTTGTTGATTCTTCACAAAAAAATACAGTTTTATATCTTTATGTTTGAAGCCTGAAATGTGGCAAAAGGTCGCAAAGTTCAAGGGGGCCGAATACTTTCGCAAGGCACTGTATCCCTATCTGTCTCCTCACGTATCCCTATCTGTCTCCTCACGTATCCCTGTCTGTCTCCTCACGTATCCCTGTCTGTCTCCTCACGTATCCCTGTCTGTCTCCTCACGTATCCCTGTCTGTCTCCTCACGTATCCCTGTCTGTCTCCTCACGTATCCCTGTCTGTCTCCTCACGTATCCCTGTCTGCCTTTCAGAAGGTGCTGCCGCTCAGGGGGAGGACTGCACCCTCACTACCTACAGCAAGGTCAGACATGCCTACACTGCTCAGTCTTTGCCTAGCTCACTCAAGAGTAGTGAAAAGAGCAACTATGGGTGAATGTTATAGCTACTTCAGACGAAGTTTGTGTTCTTCTGACTGACTATGGTTGTTTCTCCCATAGTGGGATCAGATTCAGGAGCTGCTTGGACACCCCATGGAGAAGCCTGTCGTGCTCCACAGGTAAGAGATGCCTGGGTTATAATTTACATGACTTCTGTCAGTTGAAACATTTTCACTGGACATCTGACTGCTGGCCCTGCAGTTAACAAAAAGGTGTAAAAAACGACGTATTTCACAGGTCATCCTCGGCAAATAACACCAATCCCTTCGGCTCTACCTTCTGTTTTGGACTACAGCGAATGATCTTTGAGGTAAGAACACTTGGTGTGTGGGTCGCGTGATGACTGTATTAGATTGAGAAGTCCAAAGGCCTGGATGTATGTAAACTATGTACGGTATGTGTCTGAACCCAGGTGATGCAGAACAACCACATAGCTTCAGTGACCCTGTACGGAGCCCCCAGACCCAGCAGCAGGGCCAGAACCGAGGCCATCGGCCACTGAACAGCATCCCACTGGCGCCCCAGACCCCAACCCATACCCGGCCTGAGGGCTGTCTCCCCACCGCTCCACACCAGCCCTGGGCTGATCAGCAGTGTACTCTCTGTCTCAGCCACTGCCATCTTCACACCAGAGAGGCCCGCTAGAAGCTCCTCTGGACCCATCTGCCCCTGTGTGACGGGCGCCTCATGCAGGGTCCTGCTAGGAGCCTTACGGCAGCCATTATCCCTTCTCCCTCTGACTGACCCTGTCCCAATGCTCTTCATCATCAGAACACTTGTTAGATGTGTTGACAGTGTACATTTGTATGCCTGTGAGCAGAAACAAATGCTCACCTGCTTACACAAATGAGCACCTGCATGCATGCTGTAGTTTAAAAAAAATGTTAATACATGATTAACATACATCAGAAACAGATACCAAAAGCCTGCCACAGACACCAAGGCCATTTCAATCCTTTCTCCACTATATGTTCATGTTACCGATTTTAAAACACATGCATATGGATGCAGGCTCATCTGCAGCACTAACACATTACGTACATCATTTCATACACAGACATATACAGAAACAACCATGCATGCACATCGACATAAACCAATGCATGCACACACAAACAAACAATTGCATGAACATAGTTTTTATTTTTAAGATTCCAAGCACAAACTGGCCACACCTTGGAGTGTCCTAGTGCTTTGCATGCTGTGAGGGGTACTGTCTTGGTACATGAACAAACACACACATACTGGCCCACACACACACATTCATACACTCATGCCATGACCAAGTCCACAGCATAAGCCACCTCCTATTGCAAGGCAGTGAAGCACCAAATACATTTATAGTTTATTTTGTGTTTTTGCATGGAACGATAAAAACATTGGTTTTGACATTTGCACTAAGATACACCATATTTACTTGATTCTTGTCTCCTATCCACTGCGGATTGTGTATTTTGTTTCCATTAGTGATGACTGAGGAAAGGCTCCTGCTCCTCTGTCACCTGAAAAGCCATGCTTCCTTCCTTCCAGATGTACACCATCTCCTCCAACATCCACTGCTACCACTGTCCTTTACAACCTTCCCCCCCCCCCCCCCCATGTGTTCTCATCATTGCTCCCTTTCTCCATCCATTTCCCTGATCTCTTTTTCTATTCACAATAGATATCTAAATGAGTCCAGCTAAACCCTTTAGATGTACTTCATCATTGCTGTCAGTCATTATCATTTGTTTTGTTAATTTGCCAACAATTTAGCCAAAGATGTTTTAGCATGTTTTAAGTTACTGTCATTTTAGTTTGTTGTCAACTTGACCTCTTGCCTAGAAGAGCTGACATTCCCTCCTAAAGCAAGATAATTTTTTATTGCAGGCCCCAGAACCATAATCTTGATCTCATCTTAGTACTTCTTGAATATATGTTCTTTATAATTGCTTTGTGCTTTTTAGTGCAGATCTTTTATCGTTCAGTTTTTACTCTAACCAAGATGTCTTCTATATGTGTAGCAGTCTCTTCTGGTGTTCGATGTTTGTACAGATTTGTAAATAGTGTGCCCTTTTCTTTTGGCTTGTCATTTTAAGATAATGGTACGATGTGGGCCTGAATTGTTTTAAGGTCAGAGCACACGCCAGACGCAACACTTCTATTACATAGGAATTCTGTTTATTGTCTCTCCCCCCTAGTGGAGAGAACACTGTCTGGCTCCTTAACCCTGGGCCTGAATGGGTCCTTCATCTCTATAGCTCAGCTTTAACCACTATTAGTACTAGAGACCGATGCTGAAGATAGGATAAATCAGAGACAAAGATGGATAGGGAAGGTAGCCCTGTACACTCTGTTTAGAACCCCTGGATGTGTGTGTGTGTGGTCAGTCGCCCTGTTATAGTGGGTTGATCATGTACTGGTGCTAGAACAGAGGTATTGTTCGTGTTGTTGTTCTGTCACAGGTGGCTGGTTTGCCTGTCAGCCCCACTCAGACCAGCCCTCATCTTTGCAGCGTGTGATGCAGGCGTATTACATGGGCATTGTTTATTCTGTTACATTGACTTGTTTCATGAGTTGCGATGAAAAAAGCCTGTACTGCTGTTGTTGTTAAAATTATACCCCTTTGCTTTGTTCAAGTAGTATACAACAACAAAAAAGCTACAATCCTTTGTTAACGTTGTGCCTCATTTCCCACCAAGCCTGTCTTGACTTCTTTCTGTAAATGAAACTATTGAACAGCATTGAGTATGACTGAGCATGATGAGCTAACATGATCAACTGACTGTCACCCATAGGCCATCATTTCCCTCTTGCTCCAAGAAAAACATGACAAATTGTAGAATAAAGACTTGATGTACAGTGCAGGTCCTGAGCTCAGTCATGAAGGGCTAATCCTCATCTCAACAACCCCTGGTGTTCTGATTGGAAGATTTGCACAATACACAATACATTGTTTTGGTTTGTTCTAGTTGCTGGACACAGAAACATGTATATCACTGAACATCTCATAGCAAGACTATGGTTTTAACATCAGTCTGACCGTCACCACCGGCCAACCCTTCATGACCTGAGCTACACACACTGGTTGTTGGAGTTCCAATACAATGCAATGCAATCCCGGCCGGGTACATTTGTTGCATCTGATATAACTCACTGTAGATGAGTTTGCATTTATATTAGCGAGCAAACAAATGCAACACAACTGATGTTGTGGTAACGTTACTGGAATGTTACTGCTGAGCATGAGCTGGGCTGTGTTAGCCCAATCTCAGGTGGACATAGATCTTGTTTTAAATGCCAGGAGAAAGGGAATGCTTCCTTTTCAGCTGTTGGCTTTGCCTGTTTTATTTCCTCTCAATTGATCCTATTTTTGCATTGGATTGAATTAATGACTGTAATTAAGACTGTAATTATAAATGAACAACTTCAGTTGAGTTTAATACTCTATTAATGCTATGTATTGTCTCCCGTTATATTGTATGTTTTATCCCCATTCCCCAAAGTAGTTATTTTAGGTGGATTCAGTCAATTTAACCCAGTTCTGGAAATGAGAGTTATCCTTAATTCAACATGTGAATCAAATTAATTGGAATCTGGTGTCATATTTTGGATAACGTTACTTCTGTACAATAAAGAACATGTAGATCAACATTATCAAGCATGTCATAAAAAGCAATAACTGTTGCTACGGTGAATCAGAACGGTCTGCTTAAAGCTTGCACAATGCTCCTGAATGATGCAGGAATGCTGTGATTAAGATGAGCTCCTCATAGAATCTACTGTCAAACTCAACATTTGAATTTGATAAAATTGCTCATTCTGAATTTTGTTCATTTAAAAAAAATCCTGTTACTGTGTGTACAAAAAGGATATGAAAATGTTGATGTAATAAATGACAAAAGTCTTGAGCTGTATTTTTTTCTTTTTAAAGAACAAAAAAGCAGTACATGCACATGTTTTCCACCAGGGACAATTTCAGTGTTAACTGATTGCTTTACATTTTGATATCAACAGCATGTCGTCTACTTACAGCATTTGGACTACAGTTGGAGGTATAGCTGAACATAACAAGTTTAAAAAGAAACAGCATGTAAGGATTCTGATTATCAGAAGTATTGTAAATGAAAGCACACCACACTCAACTGTTCAGGGTTTACTCTGGGCTTTGGTTTGTTGCTTGGTGATTGTCATCTTCAGTGTAGCTAATTGTGAACTAAAAAAGTAGGTGCTGTGCACATAACATTCATGAATATGAAAACTGTACCTCTGTTGGAAAGTTTCTAAGAAAGATTTCTGGAACTACACTGAACAAAAATATAAATGCAACATGTAAAGTGTTGGTCCCATGTTTCATGAGCTGAAATATAAGATCCCAGAAATGTTCCATATGCAGAAACAGCTTATTTCTCTAAAATGTTGTACACAAATTTGTTTATACCCCTGTTAGTGAGCATTTCTCCTTTGCCAAGATAATCCATCCACCTGACAGGTGTGGCACATCAAGAAGCTGATTAAACAGCATGATCATTACACAGGTGCACCTTGTGCTGGTGCCAATAAAAAGGCCAGTGTAAAGTTTTGCCACACAACACAATGCCACAGATGTCTCAAGTTTTGAGGGAGTGCGCAATTGGCATGCTGACTGCAGCAATGTCCACCAGAGCTGTTGCCAGATAATTGAATGTTAATTTCTCTATCATAAGCCGCCTCCAACATCGTTTTAGAGAATTTGGCAGTACGTCCAACCGGCCTTGCAATCGCAGACCACATTTATGGCGTTGTGTTGGTGAGTGGTTTGCTGATGTCAACATTGTGAGCAGAGTGCCCCCTGGTGGCGATGGGGTTATGATTTGGGCAGGCATAAGCTACAGACAACAAACACAATTGCATTTATCAATGGCAATTTGAATGCAAAGATACCAGCAACTTCGCACAGCCATTGAAGAGGAGTGGGACAACATTTCTTTGAAATTGTTGCATTTATATTTTTGTTCAGGATATATATAATGAGGTCCATCGGGGACTTCCTGCCACAGCTACAGTTGATGCATTGAGTTTGTCTCCCTTCATTTCAGATTCAAGTCTACCTACATGTATCATCTGATGTGTAATCACACACAAAGGGTGTGTTCGTAAATTCAATCTGGATTCGTAAATTCAGAGCGTTGTCAGATTGTCCGTTCGTAAATTCAGAGCGTGGCGCTTCAGAGCTTGCTAGCTACTTTCAGACACAAATTAGAGAACACCTCACTCTAACCATTTTACTCGCTCTAGCAGAACTATCCAGAGTGTAGGTGACTGTAACTGTGCTGCTGGAAACAATCTAATTACATTTTTGCCGACGTTTACTGACGCCGGCCATATTCAACGGGTGTTGAGTATTCGTAAATTCACCAGTTATTCTGCGCTCTGACACACTCAGACAAGAGTGCTCTGAAATCGGAGTAGATAGCCAGAGTGAATTTACGAACGCACCCAAAGATACTTCATTTACAACGCCGAACTGTATATTCTACTGCACAAAATCAACCTGGCACATGTTTCAATCTATATTGACCTTATTGAGGCTCTGTGCAATAAACTAAACAAAGTAAGTCATACTGTACCTAAATTGAGCAGGGGTGTTTTTAAAACATTACCACCACAGTAAATTTACCAACTGGTTTTACATCCAGGATTTTTCCAAGAAAAAGATAAGGAAAAAAAACTGTTTCCTAGAGACAATGCACATTTACCATGGCTGTAAACTGTTAAGCAAAAACCACTGTGTTACCTAAAAATAACTGTACCAAACATTCAATCACAGCTTCCATATCCCAATGGCTCTTTCACAGTGTAGTCCCTCTAATCGACATAACACAAAGCCCTCAATGCTTTACAAACACTGTAACATCATAGTCCTGTTCCACTGTAGTCTCGGAGTCCTGTCCTGTTGTCCCGAGTACCTTGCCCCTCCACTTAAAGGGCCATGGGGTGGGGGCCAGGTTACTGTGACAGCTCAGTTGGGGGTCATGCAGCAGGTTCCACATGAGCCAGATCTGTGGCACTGTCAGGCTGTGTACCACCATCAGCTCCCTGTAGAAACAAGGGTCAAACACCTGGAGGTGGGGAGCAGCAGAGGGGCGCACAATTCCAAAAGTACGGAAACCTTCATGGCGTGACGGTTTGACTCCGATTCTCTTTAAGCACATGCCTAAGAACACATCGTCGATGGGGAATAATTCTACCTGCTGACACGCTCCACTCAGCCGCCTGGCGGTGTGACCGGACATCACAAAGCCTCCCCCTCCTGCATATGACGGATACATCGTCTGGCCGTACACAAACTCAGGCACAAAGTACTTGCTGCTGCGCCGGCGGATGGGGCGGGCGTGGTGGATGATGTCACCCACAAAGAGGTCCTTGTCAGGCTTCTGACCCTTCAGCATCTGCAAAATGTTGTCTATATTCACGTAGACATCCGCATCACCTTTGAAGATAAACTGGACATTGGAGCAGCTGCCATTCACCCACTGGAGGAAGTGGGTCTCTTTAAGTGTCAAGTTGAAAAATGTGTCATCAAAGTCCCAGAGGAGAATGTCCCCAAAGGTGTGGCTCTCATAGGCAAGGAGCCGGTCCCATAAAGGAAGGGCTGTCTTGTTCCTGGGTACCCCAAGGAGGAATACAGTCTTCACTGTCTGCCCATCCTGGAGAACACCCTCTCTTCCCCAGGTGTGCCGCACTACCTGCCTCCTTTCAAAGTCTGCTGCTACGGACTTGATAGTAATGAGCATGTAGAGCTCACCTGAGCACTTCCCTGGCTGGTCTATCAGCAGTCTGAAGTCCCGGTTGTCCTTATCTCTTAGGTAACCTTCAAAGTCAAAAGGTGGTTGTGTGGGTAAAACAGGAGCAGCCTTTGTTGGAGCAACCTTCTTTGTCCCCTCATCTTTCTTTGACTTGGATCTAGATTTGGTCTTGGTCTTAGGTTTGGATTTAGACTGAAGTTTGTACTTCGGATGTGACTGAGGCTCAGACTGGCACTTTGTCTTATCTGGGTGCGTAGAGGGGACCAGTTTAGTCACATGGCTCTCTGGTAGAGCCCCTAGAAGAGCACGGGAGCTTGTAGAGCCCTGCTCTAAGTGCCAAGTGTCCCAGGTGGGAGTGAAGCATTGGTGGGCATACAACAGCAGACAGAGTAGCCCCAACATGATTAGGGTGCACAGAACATCTCCTTTTATGTGAATTCTCCTCATTGTGTCCCACTGAACCTATTTCCCTTCACAGGCTGATTTAATGTACAACTCTTTTCCCATTAATTTGTATTTTCCTCTTCCTCAGTATCTCTGAGATCAGAAAGCTCCATACAGCATCCTGTGAAGAGTTCACAATAGTGATCACCCATGCAAGAGCAATTCCCGAGAGGTTTTCTGGGGGACCCTGAGGTCCTGCTGGATAATGCTCCGTAACCCAACACTCTGCAGTCCTTATGTTTCTACTCCAGTATCTCAGAGGGGTTTTCCCTTTAGTCCGCAAAATTCATTCCATTCCATCTCTTCAGCAGGCTGTAATCCTAGATATGAAAATAAATCACGAGAATTACATTGTACACAAACAAGGAAAATAACAAAATTTGACAAAAGTTTTTTTGTTGTTACTTTTATATTTGCAGTTACTTTGTTCTTATTTTTCTTTGACTTTATTATTCATAAATGATCTGCAGTTCAAACTAATTTCCCCAAGTTTCCAGAACTAATGCAAGAATGTTCCTACCTTTTCCTGTAGCAGACACGCCCCCTCAAAGGAACAGAACAGATCATCTCCCAGTAGTCTACAGAAATTGACCACGGTTTCCAAGTTAGCGTTCAAATGACACCTCAGAAGCAAATGTTAAGCCAGACCAAAATGTTCCAAAAGATTTTGAAGAACGACTTCATTGCCACCCTCTCCTATAGGAAAAATCTGGTCAATTCGGCTATTATGAGGGCGTGTCGGATCTTATGTAAACTCTACATAAGATTTCTAAATAGAAAATGATTTATTGTGTGCGTTAGAACATAGTGTTCCTAACTCAATGTCCCGATCTTAATCTCCTTCACTAATGTAACTATTTATTGGTTCACCATGCAGTTTATAATTGGCAAAAATGCATCTTAAAATGCATCATTTTTCGGACATGCATGCGTTAACTCAAAGGAAAGCTTTTGTCGCATGTAAAAAAAGAAAAAAACCGACCATGACGCATTAGATTTACATAGAATTGCCAGACTGTTGCATATTTGCATAATACAGGGAGCCCTATATTGAATGACAGCGTTTGTATTGTATCAGTATATGTGTACAAAGTATTATATCTACGCATCAGTCATCATACTTACCACAACATATGAAAGTCACCAAAGAGATTTATAGCGCAACTGCCAAACCCGGGAACATCTGGTTTCTGTATGAAAACTGCAGTCTCTGACAGTGCTGGGGTCCAACAAAAACGAAGTTTAAAATGGAGAGAGAAAAATACATGGTGTATGGAGGGAGGCTCAGTAAGGTAAAGTTAACTTTTTGAAAAACGTGCAAAATCGGCAAGACAGCATTTTAACGGGATTCATTTCACTGGTCACGTGACACGTGTGGGAGTCGCTGGTCCAGCTGTGCGCCAGATGCCAGCGCAGCAACTGGAAGCGGACTCTCCAAGAATATGAAGGAAGGGGAAAGGGGGGAGCATAATGATCCGGACCTAGCAGACTTATTCTTTTGTCAGACACTTTGTACTTTTATCGTGGTGATTGATGTCCTTGCAATACAGCACCATATGCACTTCTAGCCCCTAGCTGTCTTAAATGGCTGCAATTTAGGAGCTGGATACACTTAACAGCAATCTGTCCTGAGAGACATTGAAGACATTCATTCAACCAACAAGACTTGAATGAAAATACTACAATGAAAACAAAAAACAGACATATTAAGTTAAAAGACCATTTCATTTAGAGTTACATTTTCTGCACACACAAAGTTCCCTGTCTATTTACAACCTACAAAATGTAAACGTGTATCACACTATGCTGGTCCCATTTAACATTAAAGGAGTATAGATTTATTTGGCTAGAAAACCACATTTACAACATGACAGTTACTCCCACCCACTGACTCTTCTAAAACATCACTGCTGACCAATATGACATCTTGGGGTGCTTTTCTTCAGGCCTTGCCACTAGTGAACTAGACTTTCTTCACACTTATAAATCCTCCTCTCCTGGCTCCCCCCGGACTGGCTCCCCCCTCTCACACAGGGGGTACCATCAGGAAGAGGCTGTGCCTGCTCTCATGATCTTGAACAGGGCATTGACATTGTTGTTTTTGATAGCGTCCCGGCAGGCTGTGATAACCTGATTCTTCGGCTTACCCACTGAGAGAGACAAATAGTAGTAGAGGTTAGGAAAGACATGAACTCTTCAAAACACATTCAAACCTCTACAATTGCTATCCCCTACTGATCACCCTGTCAACCCCTACTCACCTCTCAGTCTCCCTGTCCTCTGAATGGGCTTGGTTGACAGACTTAAGAGCATTGTGATTGTTGGATCCGATCTTGTACTCATTGATCAGATCTCTCTTCAGGTCATAGAGCTCAATGTAGAGCTTCTTCATGTTCCTCCTGTCATGCAAAAAGATGAAGGGATGAAAAGAAAAGCCAAGCAGAGAAATCATGGTGGTTGTTGTGGCTTCACTTGAAAATAAAAGAGAGCCGCACACTCTAGGAGCTCAGATGCAAAAATTCGACAGCCAAGCTGTCTTCATCAGGGTATGTTGTGGCTTCACTAACTTGTCCCTCCAGCATGTTACGGATGTGATTAGAATGATCTGCAATGGCCTCCATCAGCATTTGGTGGACAGAGTGATAGTTATCTACCTGTTCAAACAATAGGTAACTTTGCGTAACGGTTTGTAACCCCGTTTCTCTGAAGGAGATGAGGAAGACATCTCACTGTGGGACGCGCCCTCTTTTGTGGGTCATTGGTTGAAACCAATCATGCCTAACAGACAAATCAGAGCTTTATGGGTGTATGCCCCGTGTGTTTCCTCATTCTAAGAACTACCTCTTACACAAATCGTGCAAGAGGGGCAATCTGGTGAGATCTCCTTCAGAGAACCCGGGTTACATACCATAACCCAAAGTTCTTTCAGTCGACTCGGTTGGACATTTCACTATGGGACACTTGCAAAGCTCCCCGATTGCCGATAGTACCTTTCCTGAGAAGCCTGTTGTGGTACTTGGTAATGTACCTGATCCATCCTACTCAGCTCCAGTCCAAGGACTCTGTGCGTCAGGGAGGTCGCAGTAACGTCCACGCAATAGAACCTCACAAAGGTGTGAGAGGAAGCCTAACTAGCCGCACAAATCTCCAAGACGGAGATGCCTCTATACAGTGCCCATGACGTGGCAATTCCTCAAGTGAAATGTGCGCGGACACCCAGGGGAGACTGCAATCCCAGACAACTATACACCTTGGCGATAGCCTCCACTACCCAATGGGTGAGGCATTGTTTGATCAGGGGTGGAAAAGCAAATAAAAAGTTGGTCACAACTCCGGAATGGCCTAGTGCTGTCCATGTTCAGTAGATGCGCAGTGCACGCACTTAAGGCGCCGCTGCTTTGGAGAAGAGAACAGCGGAGGGTGGAAGGGAAAAAGGTCACCGGCTTGACTACTGTAAGTCATGGGAATTACCTTAGAAATGAACCGGGCGTAAGGATGTATAGCCTTGGAGTAGTCGGGGGTGAAACTGAGTGCATGAAAGAAGAACCGAGAACACATGAAGGTCGCTAACACACTTGGCCATAGCCAAGGCGAGCAACTGGGCTGTCTTATATGACAGAGTCTTAAGATCCACTGTCTCCAGGGATTCAAAGTGATTGCCTGTAAGTTCATCCAGAACCATTTCCAAATCCCATGATGAGGAAAGTGGCTTGGAGACCAGACAGAGATTGCGCACTCTGTACTGCCATGTAAATGGAGAGGAGGGCAGCAGTGTTCACGGAGTGCCCCACCTGAGATGCAGATCGGCAGATCCTCTCATGCACGGACGCGGTGAAGCGGTCATTGGGATGAGCGAGCTTGGGGGCAGAGGAAGAGGAGCTTATCCAGGGATGGCTCCACGGGAGGCGGGCTGAGCGATCCCGACGACTCCATGCTGTGCATATCCAAGTAGGGGTAGCCAGTCACAGGAGAAGGTGACTTGAGTGGCACACCCAGGAAGACTCCAACAACGCCAGACAGTTTAGGAAGGCTGGTACACGCTGTCGGACAGATGTAGAATTACTCTAAGAGATTCCATCCATCCTAGTCTTCTTGGAAGGTGTGGGAGGCGTTGAATACTCAACATCAAGTTTGGTTGCAGTGCATCTGATTGCCTCGAAGAAGGGGAGGTCAGTTCTTGAATCTTGTCCTACCTCTGCAGTCTGGCTGGGTAGCACAAACTGAGCAGAGGGGAGAAATTATTCAGGGGCGTAATCCATGTCCTGGTTAGAGAGGCCGCTGCCTGAAGCGGCAAAAGACATGCTGTCGTCCTCACTTCCGGATTCATCAGAATTAAGGTCCGCCTCAGACGGAGGCGGTAGCTTCTCCCTCCTCAGGGACTTCATTGTCAACAGAGTCGTCTTCGAGCAAGGACGAGGCCTGGGCAATACTGTCCATGAACTTGGCTCTAAGTCGTAGGCCACCGGAGCCTATTTGAGCGCAATGCACACAACTAGTGGGGTTGACGAGAGCCTCCATGGCGTGTTTGACGCCTAGGCAAGTATTACAGAGTGGATGGGAATCTGTCCCGGACAGATGCCCGCAATTGTAATGCCCGCAATCTTCACCTGAGTGATGATAGCCAGCTAACCGAGCCATCGCATGAGATACCAAGTGCCGACTCGGTGTGTAAACCAAATAACTCGAGGTAGAACGAACGGCTGGGCTATCATTCACAGGGGAAGGTAAAAAGGGATGGTGCTTCAATGGTGGGGTAACACACTGAAGAAACAGCACCGCTCGTGCTAGCCAAACAAACCGAATGGGGGATTAGCCCAAAGGATTCTAGCTAAAACACCAGTGGAACCGTTAGCACACTACACAGCCAAGACATTCAAAGGTTCAGCTAGCTAGCTCCGAACTGTGGAATCCGACAGAGAGTAGAGACCCCAGGTATAAGTAGCTTAAATTTGTGGGAACCTGCAATTAGCGGGATGCTAAAGCAGTGGAGCTAGCTAGCTAACAAGGCCAGGCAACAGATGTACTGTAGCTAGCCAATGACAAAAAGTTCTGCTAACAAGCTAACTAAGGTATCTTCACTCTGTAAAGTTAACCTTAAGATTTCAGAAACTCCCTGAAAATAGAAAATAAGCCACCCAATGCTCCATGGTGGGGTGGTAACCCACCAGGAAAGAAAAGTTAAGTTGAGAGCTAGTTTTCTGAAGAACACTGCTTAGTGAGCTAGTACCCAAATAGACTTGTGACGATGCAAAGAAATAGGAAACCAGAGCAGTGCAGGGTTTTATATAGACACGAGCGGCATACACCCACAAAGCTCTGATTGGCCTGTTAGGTTTGATTGAATAAGGCTTCAACCAATGACCCGTAAAAGAGGGTGTGTCCCATAGTGAGACGTCAAACCGAGTCGACTGAAAGAGAACATAGAAATGTTAGGCACACTACACAAAAATAATGCGATAACAAAGATGTTGTGAGGTTGTTAACGAGAGAAATGCCATTGGTGTGAAGGTTGAGGTGGGTAGTGTGGGAACAGGTTTGTTCACCTCAGTCATGGTGGTCCGCAGCTTCCCAAAGTACGTGGGGAAGTCTGCCTCTGCCTGTAGGTCTATGTCGTGTGTGATTAGTGTGATCTGATTGGAAAGCAAAGAACCACTGAAGGGGCCATTTTGAAATACTACAGATCTCCTGTGCATGAAGATGTGTGTTAACACATGTAGACATACCTCTGCCCATGGCGCAGAAAGTTGAACGTCACAACTGGGGTATCAATGCCCTCCGGTAGAAGGATGATCTGGTTCAGCCACATGACGACCTAAAGACGAGAATACAGATGTTCTGTAATAACAGTTAACATTACTATGAAGCAGAATGCCAGAGGGGCTTGGACGAGTCTGAAGAGGAGCGTGACAGCACATGGAAGTGTGTGTGTAAGTTAGAGTAACAGAGAGTGAAATACAAAGAATGAATGTGCTTACTCTCTGTGGCCTGGCGAAGGTGACTTTCCCAGTAGGTTGAGATACCTCAGGATCAACATTAAGATCATACATGGAGAAGCCAGGCAGCTGACGCAGCTGACGCATATTCTTAAAGACGTGGAACTGAACGCTGGAGGAAAGGGAAGAGAAAGAATAAGCACATTCAAATTACAAAATGATTTATTGTTGTCATTAGACAGAGCTAAAGTACTGCTAAACTTACAAAGTCGGAAAGTAATCGATTGTCAAAATCAATGATTGGTTGTTTAAAAGTGTGAATTTCACTGGCAAATCACTTCACTAACACATCTATGCAAAGGACTCAGCTGTCTCTTTCATAATTAAAATATGTGTACCTGCTCTTGCCGCAAACAAAAACTTTGATGTGTAAATCCACAAGGAGGAATGATGGGAACACGGATACAACCAGACCAATTCTGGGCACTGGGGTGTACCACATGACTTTCACTCTCGAAAATTCCCTCAGCGAAAATCAGCACGGCTCTAATGATGGTCTCTGTAGGGGGAAATCCAAGAGGACAGTACTCAGCCCACTCAGTTACCACAGCAAGCCACATGAGGCTGCACATTCTGGATTATAGGATGGTGAGTGGAGAGAGTGATTGGGTTCAATGTGGGACAGGCTGAAGTTTGGTCAGCATGGTGAGTTTCTGTGTGGTTTTAGGACTGTGTAAGTGAGCTGCTTACTGTGTTTTGATGACAGTGCATGAATGTGTTGGTGGTTAGTAGGGAGGGTATCTGTTTGGGGTGATGGTGTTTACCATTGGGCGTGGAGATGCTGAGCTCTGTGTGCCCTCTGGGACTCCGTGGCAGCTCTGACAGAGGGCAGTCTAGAGCTGGGTATTGGCTGGTATCACCCCCATCTGGGTATCACCTTCTGAAGTCCCTGGGACAGCCTGCTACACAAGACACACAGTCCTTTACACTAAGGTACAAACACTATGCAAGTGTATGTTTGTACATAGAGTGGGAGGATCCATGTTCTCCTCAGAGTAACTGATAGGTCAGGGAATGTTTGTCTGAGGTGTGGGTGTTTGATTGTACATGTGGGCTTTAGCATTATCCTCTAATATTAGTTACTTCAGAGAGTTTCAGTGTGTATATATAAATGTCAACGTGTGTTTGGTTGTAGCTTTATCCTCATAGTTGATTGTGTGAAAGTGTTTGTCAGTGTCTGTTCTTAGTAGGGCAGACACTGACAAACAGACCTGCACCAGGCTGGGAAGACTGAATCTGCAATAGGTAAGCAGCTTGGTTTGAAGAAATCCACTGTGGGAGCAATTATTAGGATATGGAAGACATACAAGACCACTGATAATTTCCCTCGATCTGGGGCTCCACGCAAGATTTCACCCCGTGGTGTCAAAATGATCACTAGAACTGTGAGCAAAAATCCCAGAACCACACGGGGGGACCTAGTGAATGACCTACAGAGAGCTGGGACCAAAGTAACAAAGCCTACCATCAGTAACACACTACGCCGCCAGGGACTTAAATCCTGCAGTGCCAGACGTGTCCCCCTGCTTAAGCCAGTACATGTCCAGGCCCGTCTGAAGTTTGCTAGAGAGCATTTGGATGATCCAGAAGAAGATTGGGAGAATGTCATATGGTCAGATGAAACCAAAATATAACTTTTTGGTAAAAACTCAACTCGTCGTGTTAGGAGGACAAAGAATGCTGAGTTGCATCCAAAGAACACCATACCTACTGTGAAGCATGGGGGTGGAAACATCATGCTTTGGGGCTGTTTTTCTGCAAAGGGACCAGGACGACTGATCCGTGTAAAGGAAAGAATGAATGGGGCCAAGTATCGTGAGATTTTGAGTGAAAACGTCATTCCATCAGCAAGGGCATTGAAGATGAAACGTGGCTGGGTCTTTCAGCATGACAATGATCCCAAACACACCTCCCGGGCAACGAAGGAGTGGCTTTGTAAGAAGCATTTCAAGGTCCTGGAGGGGCCTAGCCAGTCTCCAGATCTCAACCCCATAGAAAATCTTTGGAGGGAGTTGAAAGTCTGTGTTGTCCAGCAACAGCCCCAAAACATCACTGCTCTAGAGGAGATCTGCATGGAGGAATAGGCCAAAATACCAGCAACAGTGTGTGAAAACCTTACAGACTTACAGAAAACGTTTGACCTCTGTCATTGCCAACAAAGGGTATATAACAAAGTATTGAGATAAACTTTTGTTATTGACCAAATACTTATTTTCCACCATAATTTGCAAATAAATTCATAAAAAATCCTACAATGTGATTTTCTGGAATTTTTTTCTCATTTTGTCTGTCATAGTTGAAGTGTACCTATGATGAAAATTACAGGCCTCTCTTGTCTTTTTAAGTGGGAGAACTTGCACAATTGGTGGCTGACTAAATACTTTTTTGCCCCACTGTATATATAGACACACCCTATGTTTGAATAAAATCAACTATATATAGACTACTGAGCCTGTCTGATGCTTAAAGCAATGCAATTAAAAATGAAGACATAAAATGACTAAAGAGGGAGCCAGAGATCAATATCGCCTAACCAGAACAGTTTCATTTTGTTTATAGTAAATCAATATCATGTGGTTAATCAAAATTCTATGAAAATGATGCAAATCTAAAAGTAACTTCTATTGCCAATATGTAGAAGTAGCCTACATAAAGCCAACAAATAAAAACATTGCAGCCCGGAGGTAGAAGATATCCTGATAAAAATAAATATCCTATGAATCACATTGGCTACGCATGGCCTGTCTGCAAGGAACTTGACACATTGTGTCAACTATTAACTTGATCCAGCATGAGGTGAGCAAACTTGCAGCATTGTATAAAATATTCTGGGCCCTCAGAGTTTCCTGCTCCAGTGAGCTACGGACAGACACAGCTGTAGGCTATTTGCGTAATGGATAAGAATTAATCAGGTAGGCATATTTAATGATGTTTTCACTGGATTAGAGCAGGACATGTTTTCCCCTTTCATGCCGAGTAGTTATGGAAAGGGAGAGAGCTGGAAAGATGTTTCTAATAGGATACGTTGAGGAACGATTGTCCTTCTCAATGGATGTAAAAAACACACTTAATTTACTTGCAGTTTGAGGCGGAAAAAAAGTGACTTTGAGAAGCTCCACAGTAATGGTGAGTTAAGACTATCATAAATAGTATCAGATCCCCAAATGGGCACATAGGCCTACATTTGCGCGCAGGCCAGGTATCCTAGGCCTACTTCTATGTGTAATCTGGCGTGTGTCTTTACTCAGGATTAACAGGAGCGCTCCAAACAAGAAAATTAATACATTGACAACTCATAAATGTAATTAAATAAACACAAACCTTTTTCTCACAAGTGTAGCCTACGTTGGGCGCTCTGCAGACAACATTTCCACTCCTACAATGACAACAGAAATTCCCGTAATTAAACAAACAATGTAGATGAGAAATTATGGAAATGAATAGTAGGCTAAATGTACTACTGGTGATACCAGTGTACCCTTCCTGAGGCCTCCGCAATGGATTAGTCTGCCCAGAAAGGCGTGAATCAGACAGGTGTCTCGTGTGCCATACATTTTAAAAATATATTTGCCACAGCTCGACTAACAAAATCTTACATTTTAAAAATATATTTGCCACAGCTCGACTAACAAAATCTCGGTTGACCAACAGCCTATCAACCAGTGGACTAAATGGGGTCAGCCCTAGTTCTTAGAAACCTTGGCATTCTCCTTATAGTTGCATAGTTCCAGTAGCAGGTTCTGCCTGAGTTGGCTCAGCTCTCGGATCAGATCCTGCTCAACACTGGAGTCCATCAGGTTCCCCTTCATCTCCTTACTGGCAGGCAGGTAGCCACGCACTGACAACAAGCATACAACACATTGGATATCAAAGACAAATTCTGAGAGAATACACACAAATAAACTAGGCCTATTCGAAGTAGTAGTAGTGTTACTCATGTCTTTACCTTCTCCCTCCACAGAGGTACAGATTAGCTGGATCTGTCCATCCATGCGATAGTCCCTCTCCACCACTCCAGCCACAGAGGACGAGAAGCTGTCTTTGAAGATGACATCAAAGATGACTTCTTCAAGGGGCCTTACAACATTCCTTACACTTGGAGGAAAGGCTGGTGCCAAGTGTCAACCAGTCCTAGACAATGTGACAAAGTGAAGGATTAGAGGACTTTGAAGACTCTCTTTGATTGGTTCTGTACTCATTTTAACAAATAGGTCTTCTCAATTGCCCTAAATTGATTGTTGACTGACACATCAAGGTGGTTTACCTTTCCATTGGACCAGCCCTTGATGAGTTCTACAACACCGTCAGCATTAAGGTCAGATACATGGATGCTCATTGCATGGTTCTTAGACTGCAGAGGGAAAGAGGCAGATCTTTAAACATAATGCTGGTTCAAATTCAATACATTTTGTGTAAAGTGACAGGGATGCATTAAGAAGGAAAACTAATATTCCACCCATTCAAAACATGCAGTACCTTGATTATCCAGTAGTGGGCAGTGTGGTCATAAACACCAACTGTTCCATTGGCAAGTGCATAAGCAAACCTGCTGCCATGCTTATGACAGAGGGAGGTAACCTTCTGAAAGATACAAAGAGAGAACAATCAGCACACATCCTCTCTTTGCTGACATTTTCTGTACTATACACAGCAAGATTTTTAAAAGTTTTAAAACATCAAATAGCTGCAGAATGGGTATGTAATATGAGCTATACCTAATTTTCACAAGTTCATCTTCTTTAATCAAAATCTAATTTATTGGTCACACGTGTTTAGCAGATAGTTATTGCGGGTGTAGAGAAATGCTTGTGCTTCTAGCTCCGACAGTGGAGTAATATCTAACAAGTAATATCTAACATTATTAAAGTGATAGTGTTTCATTTCATTAAAGTGGCCTGTGATTCCTAATCTATGTCTATAGGCAGCAGCCTCTGATATGCTGGAGATGGCTGTTTAACAGTCAGTGGTGTAGTATAAAATACAATACAGTATGTACATATGAAATGGATGATGCAATATTTTAACACAATTTAAAAGTGACTAAGATACTGTAGAACAGTGTGGAGTGCAGTTTATACATATGAGATGAGTAATGCTAGACACAGAACTTTATTACAGTGGCTACTGATCCATTTCTAAAAGTGGCCAGTGATTCCTAATCTATGTCTATAGGCATCTGCCTCTGATGTGCTAGTAATGGCTGTTTAGCAGTCTGATGGCCTTGAGATAGATGTTTTTTAGTCTCTCAGTCCCATCTTTGATGCACCTGTACTGACCTCGCCTTCTGGATAAATGCGGGGTGAACAGGCAGTGGCTCGGGTGGTTGATGTCCATGATGATCTTTTTGGCCTTCCTATGGCATCGGGTGCTGTAGGTGTCCAGGAGGGCAGGAAGTTTTCCCCCGGTAATGCGTTGGGCATACCACACCACCCACTGGAAAGCTTTGCGGTTGTGGGTGGTGCAGTTGCTGTACCAGGCGGTCATACAGCCCGACAGGATGCACTCAATTGTGCATCTGTATACCCTAATGTCAAAGTCCTCTGATCTGACAAGAAGCTGCAAAGACCAGACAAAATAAAATATACACAGTATATTACCCATTTTAGGATCTCGTATATTTATGTAATAACAACATTTAAAGTCGTCTAGCTGTACATTGCAAAGTACTTGCTTTCATCTTTGGATAAAACTTCTGCTAAATAAAATGTCACCTCATTTTTTCAATTGCCAGTAAAAACACAGAGAACCAATGACCGGACATTATCCCCCGTGTCCTGAAAAGGAACCCAGACAAACAAACAAACATAATTTCCTCAATTGTGGTAAAACTATTCCTATTTCAATGTTAGACAACAGTTCATATGATTAAGAGGAACACAATCCATACTGTCCAGAACTGGTCGTTCCCCTCACAGTCAAATCCTTGTAAGGCACAGTTTCCTCCGATGATGGTGAGGGGGGACTTAATGTTCGCCAATTTCCCTAAAGCGATGGCATTGTCCCCATCTGTCACCTAGAGGAAAGGAAATAGCATCATTATTTGCAAAACTGTATTATTATGTATTACTACTACAACAGAAGCATGATTATGTTGTATCATTGCTTCCTGTTCAGTTCTTGGCTCACCTCTCTGTTGAAGATGTCAGCAATTTCGTGTACATCATAGGCCAGGTTTGTCTGGGTGCCCACGAGGAGCGTGTCTCCAGTGGTGTTGGGTTGTCGAGTACCAGCTGTCAAGCAGCTCAATGCCTGGTTGATGTTGAGCAAAGAGATGTCGGAGTCCTGGGCACTCTGGCTCAGATGGTAGGCTGCCTGCCACTGGCCACGCATGTGAGGGTTATGGATGAACACCTGATAGAAGAGAGAAGATTGAATTACTTGAGCTGGAGTGCTATATTACGATGCATCAAGCTTCATGCATATATGTAAATGGAAACTACCAAAGGCAACTGGGCGAGGCCATACATTCCCTGATTGTGTGACTGCAGTGAGGCATGGGTGGATCCCTTTAAACTTGCCCATTGTAACCATGCAAGGGTTTATTTTATGGTTCATCTTGAGGGTGAGTGCCTTCGGGAAGTATTCAGGCCCCTTGACTTTTTCCAAATTTTGTTATGTTACAGCCTTATTCTAGAATAGATTTTTTTTAATCCTCAGCCATCTACACACAATAGCCGATAACGAAAATGTATTAAAAAAAACAACTGAAATACCTCATTTAGATAAGTATTCAGACCCTTTGCAATGAGAATCGAGTTGTTTCCACAACTTGATTGGAGTCCACCTGTTGTAAATTCAATTTATATGACATGATTTGGAAAGGCACACACCTGTCTATATAAGGTCTCACAGTTGACAGTGCATGTCAGAACAAAAAACCAAGCCATGAGGGTGAAGGAATTGTCAGTAGAGCCCCGAGACAGGATTGTATCGAGGCACAGATCTGGAGAAGGGTACCAAAAATCATTCTTAAATGGAAGAAGTTTGGAACCACCAAGACTGTTCTTAGAGCTGACCGCCCGGCCAAACTGAGCAATCGTGGGAGAAGTGCCTTGGTCAGGGAGGTGACCAAGAACCTGATGGTCACTCTGACAGAGCTCCAGAGTTCCTCTGTGGAGATGGCAGAAACTTACAGAAAGACAACCCTCTCTGCAGCACTCCACCAATCAGACCTTTGTGCTAGAGTGGCTAGATGGAAGCCACTCCTCAGTAAAAAAGCACATGACAGCCCACTTGGAGTTTGCCAAAAGGCACCTAAACACCCTCAGACCATGAGAAACAAGATGATCTTGTCTGATGAAACCAAGATTGAACTCTTTGGCCTGAATGCCAAGCATCGCGTCTGGAGGGAACCTGGCACCATCCCTATGGTGAAGCATGGTGGTGGTAGCATCACGCCGTGGGGATGTTTTCAGCGGCAGGAACTGGGAGACCAGTCAGGATTGAGGCAAAGATGAACAGAGCAAAGTACAGAGAGATCCTTGATGAAAACCTGCTCCAGAGTGCTCAGGACCTCAGACTGGGGTGAAGGTTCACCTTCCAACAGGACAACGACCCTAAGCACACAGCCAAGACAACTTCAGGACAAGTCTCTGAATGTCCTTGAGTGGCCCTGCCAGAACCCGGACTTAAACCCGATCGGACATCTCTGGAGAGACCTAAAAATAGCTGTGCAGCAACACTCCCCATCCAACCTGACAGACCTTGAGAGGATCTGCAGAGAAGAATGGGAGAAACTCCCCAAATACAGGTGTGCCAAGCTTGTAGCGTCATACCCAAGAAGACTCAAGGCTGCAATCGCTGCCAAAGGTGCTTCAACAATGTACTGAGTAAAGGGTTTGAATATTAATGTAAATGTGATATTTCTGTTTTTAAATTTGTATAAATTAGCTAAACTTTCAAAAACCTGTTTTTGCCTTGTCATTATGAGGTATTGTGTGTAGATTGAGGATGAAAAAACAATTGAATCTATTTTAGAATAAGGCTGTAACCTAATAAAATGTGGAAAAAGTCAAGGGGTCTGAATTATTTGCGAAGGCACTGTAGACACCAAAATGGTGACACAATACTAAAACGAAAATAACCAATCACAGTACATATTGTGAGTTTGTTCTACTGGATGCTTGTTCTGAGATGAGTATGAAATCTAATCATCACTGCTGGAGATGCATGTATAACAGTATAACTTTAGACCGTCCCCTCGCCCATACCCGGTGACGTCACCGATTGAAACGCTATTTAGCGCGCACCACCGCTAACTAGCTAGCCGTTTCACATCCGTTACACATGCATGTTGCATCCACTTGCAAACTACCCTCATAATTGTTTTTACACTGCTGCTACTCACTGTTGACTATCTATGCATAGTCACTTTACCCCTACCTACATGTACAAATTACATCGACTAACCTGTACCCTTGCACATTGACTAGGTACTAGTACCCCCTACATAGCCTCTTTATTGTTATTGTGCTACTTTTTATTTTTTACTTTAGTTTATTTCGTAAATATTTTCTTAACTATATTTCTTGACCTGAATTGTACATAGCCTCTTTATTGTTATTGTGTTACTTTTTATTTTAGTTTATTTTTGTAAATATTTTCTTAACTATATTTCTTGAACTGAATTGTTGGTTAAGGGCTTGTAAGTCAACATTTCACGGTAAGGTCTACTACATCTGTTGTACTCGGCACATGTGACAAATAACATTTGATTTTGAAACGGCTTACTCCAGGCGCCCGCTGGGTGTCCCGGCGTTCCATGTTCATTGCATTGGCTCCTCCTAGTCTTCCAAAAGAGCCAACAAAGATAAACAGATACCTAGATAGATGGCATAGCTATGACTAATTAAAATATTGTTAATAATAGAGTGCAACATTTCAGTAATTATCTTTCCCAAATGAACACATCCACAAGACAGTCAGCGATTGTAACTCATCACAGATAACAACGTTCACTACTTACTACAGCTAGGTATATTTATTCCCCCATTTCCATATGCAACAATACATTAGATATGCCGACAGAACATACAAAGCATTTCATATAGTTAGCCCATTTGATAAAGCGAGACGATATTTTACCGAAGTCCTCGATCTTCAACTGTCAATGTTTCTAGGTTAGCTAGCTAGCTATAACCATGCAAAGGCAGTTATTAAAATATATATATATTGCAAATGACTTCACTTGTCACTCAAAGCTGCTCAAGTTACTTTGTCGCGAACACATTATTCCACAGTACCAAATAAGTGCTTTGAAGTCATCATCGTTCATGGAGTTTAGAATATATTTCTGTATTGATCATGATTCTTATTAGGGTAAATTTGTTTTATATATATGATGAAATATGAAAGTATTTATGAAAGGCATGTAGAATAGTTCTGAATGCATCATTGTTTTTGTTTTCTTAACTGTTCATTTGTAATTAATTGTAGGTCTGGCTGCTGGCGGTGACTATTCTTATTACGTAGCACAATGTTTGTGGTATGACACAGCTCATTTACTCAGGCAAGATATTCTAGAAAAATACTAACACTCAGTCGACATGCGCAAAGTGATTCATTCACATTCGACTGTTGCTCATAAGCACAGCTCGTGTGCAGATAAAGGAAGCACGGGACTGGAAGCTCTCAACACAGCACCAATGACAACACCACTCCCGAAAAAGTGACAACTGAACCGTTTAATAATTTGCGTACCGTGTGCACTGTGCACGGTAACGATGACTGTCCAACCGAAAAACAGTCAACAATGTAGTGATTTGTAAATCGTCGTTTTAATATATATTTCCATAAACACTAGGCCTATTCAAATTCTTCCCAACAAGTAATATAATTCTATTAATTTTTCGCATTCTAATCTATAGGCCTATGTCCAGATTAGATTATAGTATATAACAATTTAAATCATCATGAATTTGAACATTACAATTAGATCGTGGCTGTAAAATAACAATATAATGGCTTGATTGATTACAACACTCCAGACCCTGGGGGTTATTGAAGGCATTCCTAAAAACAAAAAAGATCCCAATAAATGTTTGTATAGTTAAATAAATATAGGTGTAGCCTTAATTAATCGATGATCAACGTGGTAATCAGGTTTATGTAACAGACTATGGAATTTGGAAACAATAGGAAACTCTTCCTTGATTATTTTCGCGCAGTATAATGAAATAACCCGGGTGCAAACCCTGATCGTCTGAACGCGAGACTGTTTTGCACACGGCACCCGTCTGTCCCTGACGCTATAAAAACGGTGCTTCGCCAAAGTGAAATTTAAAGCTTACAACTCAACAGTGAAATTAAGCTGAAATACTTCATTTGACTAAAGAAGCGCGATCAAAAACTGAAAAATGGATCCTTGTGAATGCTCTAAAAGTAAGTTTTCATGTATATTGATTAATATAATCAGAATGTAGGCCTATTTATTCGAAAACCAACTACCTGTCATTTTGATTATCTATTAACGCAACTGTCTATTTGTAGCTGGCTCTTGCAACTGCGGTGGATCCTGCAAGTGCTCAAACTGCGCATGCACCAGTTGTAAGAAAAGTAAGTTTTTAAATTTATTTTTTGGGGTTTTGCATTCTAAATACCACTTCAGATTGCCCATGTAGGTATATTTAACCAATCTCTTCTCAATGGTGACTGGTGGCACGTTAAATGGAGGACGGGCTGGGCACCCTATGTGATAATCAAGTGGGAAGGTAATTTACCACATACAGCTGGAGAGAAATCCACTTAAACCCCCCCAACTGCGCCGATTTCTCTCTCATGCTGGCTTCACCTAAGGAAATGATTTGATAACTGCAATTTCGGCAGAAATTCAACTGCACAACTTTTATGAAAAACAATATCATTTAACACATGTTTACCAGCAATATGGTTGACACTGTTGGCCATTAGAAACTGTTTCTCTCAATGAGTTCAAAGCATGGTTCAAAGATGATATTGACCAACTGGTCAATACCATCTTCCCACTTAGTTATGAACACCTGGTAGCCTAATTAGGCTCTTCAAGAGGACTCGGAAGGCTTTAATTAAGTTGACCAAAACTGGGGAGACAAGTTGACAAGTCATCCAAGAGCCTTATTAATAGGTTGTGTAATAGTCTTGTCGTTGGTCATCACTAATCAATTGTTTTTGTCCCATCAGGTTGCTGCCCCTGCTGTCCTTCCGACTGCAGTAAATGTGCTTCAGGCTGTGTGTGCAAGGGCAAGACCTGCGATACCAGCTGTTGTCAGTGAGGCCTGGTGCATTACCGTGACAATGCAGTCATTCCCTACGAAATTGGTTGTACCATCTTGAGCCTAGACTTAGTACTTTGTCTGTTAAATGTAAGAAAATAAATTCCATTAAACTTCAAGTTTGACTTTCATTTGGGTTACTGGGGGTGGGTAACAACAATGTTTAGTCACCTTCTGGTGTCTACATGTTTGATTCCCTCCCAAATTAAAAGTGGGCGATTCGCTTAGTTAACCATCAGTTCCCATTTAATTTTTGTACTGGCAATTTGTCTAAATACGAAATTGAATTCTTAACAGATCCCCATTAGCTGTTCTTGGGGTCCGAACACTAAGGCTCTAAAATCAGAGAACCGTATATGGCGTAACACGTACAAAATGTTTAACACTAAACAGTGTGTGCTAGCATGTCTTCACATTACCTGCTGTGCCGTAAGGTGAATTATTACTTTGCAATCTGACCTCCCATAGTCTTTGGGATTGAGGACCTTTTAGCATGTCTTGTGGTGTGCATGGGTGTCCGAGCTGTGTGCTGGTAGTTTTATACAGAGCTCGGAGCATTCAGCTTGTCAACCTCTCACTTTGACCCATGAACGATTGACATGCCGCCCTGTTCTGAGCAAATTGTAATTTTCTTAAGTCTTTGTGGCACCTGACCACACGACTGAACAGTAGTCCAGCTGTGACAACTAGGGCCAGTAGGACCTGCCTTGTTAGTGATCAGGTAGAGCAGTGCTTTATGGACAGACTTCTCACTATCTTAGCTACTGTCTCACTGTTTTGACCATGACAAGTTACAATCCAGAGTTACTCCAAGCAGTTTGTGGTTAATATTTAGCTAGTTAGGTTTGGGAAGGGGTTAGCTAACATGCTATCAAGTTAAAATGCTAGTTGTCTGTGATTCTGGTTACCCTCTTAGGTTAAGTTACATATCATACCAAGTTGTGTCTGAGACCAGGATGGACAGCCACCTCAGACAACCCTTTTCTTTAATGTTAAATGGCCTGAGTAAACGTATCCACAATATGCTATACTGTGTCTCCCTAACAATGAAGGCTAGAATAGGCTTGTAAGTATTTGGATGGGAGACACACGGGAACCAATTGCTGTTGGGGACTCAAGTAGGCTGTTGCAGAGTAATTGTGGGGACAATGTGAAGGTCACACAGTCCTGACTCAGTGGTTCCTGCAAATCTAAGATCTTATTACCTGTCCTTGACCAAGTGTCTGCTACCTGCTGGTATCTAATCTTCAATGCAAATCTAAATACTACACACAGGTCTGAAGTTTAAGTGCCTAATTGTCCTTTTTCCACTACTTTTTTGTTTATGTATAGATGGGTTGGCCAACATCACAAATGATGCGCACGCATTGTAAGGGAGTGACACGTGAATAAACTGTTCTAACACAGTTCAACCTGCATGTCAACACTGCTTTGAGATGAGTGATTTAATAGTAGATTAGGTTGAGGAGTGTTTACTTTTTGGATGTTTAGTTACCAATTAGGCATAGCAGGCCTGTCACACTTTATAAAAAAAGGCATATTGTATTAATTTATTTAACCTTTATTGAACTAGGCAAGTCGGTTATGCCAGCACATGAAGGGATTGAAAAATGACAATTGCAATACATGATAATTTTGTCTCCATCCCTAATGAGGATGAGGCAGACTCAACCAAAAGGGGGGTTGGGTTGGAGGCTGAGATCCCACTCCTTCATGATGACGATATAGGCACAAGGTTGCGAGACTTCTCGATCTACCACCTCCATTACACTCCGGCGCAGCAGGTGGCGGCAGAGAGCTGCCCACAAGTAAAAAGCGCAATGTCGTTTTGGAAAACGAGACATCATCCAATCATCGTAGACCTCAGAAGTGCCGGGGTAAAATGTATGTACGACGGGGGGAAAAAATGAGATAAGCGCAAAATAACTGTTATAACTATTAGTTGTGGAACAAGGGAAAGGATCATTTGCTATCTAGGCATCTTGTAAGTTGCCCAGCTAATACGCGTTATAACTAGCAAGGAATGATACTAGTTATTGTAGTTATCCTGCTAGCTGATACTAGCACCATTCATCAGTACGCGGTCTGTCCTTGCCAAGCATGACACTAGCCAGTTTGCTAACGTGCTTTCCTTTGTACCTGTCTAACGTTAGCTAAATGAATGACTTATTTTAAAATGTTGATGGCATAAAATGTGTAATTCGTATTTAAGTTTTTGTAGACAGTCATATCAAAATCTATTCGGAGGCTCACCACGATAGCAAGCTAGCCTAATAGCTAATCGTGCTAAGGGGGCATGCGCGCGTTGGGTTCGATTTTCTGACGACTGGGGAAAAGGGTAAGATTAGTTTGTACATGGTGTGGCCCGTGACATATTAATAAACACTGATTTATATAGAACCAGTCCAGTGATCAGTCCTGGTCTGGAGAACATAATTACATACACTAACATTACATACAGCCTTTATTTTTATTTAAAAAAAAGTTTTAATCAAGAATGTTTTGTGGTATCTGGAATGATTGATATCTGGAATCAGTCATTAGGCCTAAACAGCAGACAGTCAATGATTTGTTTAAATGACATGTTTCCAGCAAGGATTAGGATAGCTAGCAGTCAGATTGTTACAGGCTAACTCAGCCTTACTTACAGGTTAGGTACTTGTTGGTGTATTATAGAGAATTTTCGACCAACCTTAACTTGGCAATAGCCTACTTCCTCAATTCCCAACTTCGAAGAAGACAACAAATGTTTTAGAAAACGCTCTGTCAATAAAGTTAAAAAACAAAACATTGCTCCATGAAGTCATCCAACAATGTGTAGGCAGCCATATTGTCTATTTAAAATCTTTTCTCATTGTTCTCTGTGCTATGCCAAACTGTACCGATCTAATAACTCCTATCAGCCAGCTGGAACAGAGTAATGGTTTGACTAGGTAGTATTTTTAATAGTTAGGTTAGAGTCATGAAGACTGCATGCCATTTAACCCAGTATAGTTATATTTGTTTTAATCCAGCCATCCTGTCTCTTGACTCCCAGTGGTTGCCATGGAAGCGGAGGGCTTTGGAGAACTCCTGCAGCAGGCAGAGCAGCTTGCAGCAGAGACTGAGGCCGTGTCTGAGCTTCCTCATGTTGAGAGGAACCTTCAGGAGATCCAGCAGGCTGGAGAGAGGCTACGCTCCCGCACCTTAACTCGAACATCACAAGACGCTGCTGATGTGAAAGCGTAAGTTCTCTCTTGGGTATCAGTCACTGATATTTTCTTATTGAGCACTGTTACATGCACACAATAATGATTGTGCATAGTCAGGTTAATATAATAGTTTGTTTAAAAGTTTACATGCTTTGCAAGAAGCACAATTTCTCTAATAATCCTGTTTATATGGACACATCTGAAATCAGGCTACTAATGGGACTTGTTATTTTGTGAAGACTATTTGATTCTGAGTTTGGACATATAAAATTTGTATGTTTACTATTTCTAAGATGCATACTTTCAGTTTTTCCGAACTCACTTCACTTGTGCATAAGAGGAAGCCTGCGCTGCCTGGTGCTGGCACATGTGCAGATCAAATACACCACTGGAACGCCGATTAAACTGTTATCATGTCCTAATAATTCTGAAAGATTGTGCAGAAAATCAGATGTTTTAAATCGGCTTATGCTTACTTTGATTATTACCGTACGACTGTTTAAGATAAGCAGAGTAAGGCGTTTACATGACTGATGCCATAATCAGTTTAATATCCAATTATGTGCATGTAAACATACTCATTGTAGAGATGATCTTCATAGTCTGTGATATTATTTCAAATCAGATTTGAAGTGGGGTCCTTTTCTAATAAACGTCTCTTTTTTATTATTTTATGATTTCCCCTGTCATGAAGGAGTCTGAGGGTAGTAAGATTTTGATGTTACCTGCACAAAGCTCATCATTATGACTGGCTATTATTCAGATGACAATACATATGACTGCTTATAGGCTGCTTGCAATTACGTGATCTTGTCACTATTGTGTGAGATAGTGGGCAGATGTTTCATCTTACATTGTCATCTGTATTTGTACTCTGGGACATCAAGTTTATGGGAGCTATCTTATGTTAGAGATGTGTAGCTCTGTGTTATGTTCTGCATTGCATTCAACTTACTTCATGCCCTCTAGAGCAGGGGTCCTCAAGTGCTATTTGAGGAGGTCCAGTCACACAAATGTCCTAGGTGGCGAAGGTTCAGATAGAAATTGATTTCTCGGCATAGTAACGAACCCCACCCTCGCAACCAATGCGACCCCAAACTGTTCACACCCCTCTTTTTGCCGGAGAGAAAATGCAGCAGTTTTAAGATACTTTCCTGCAATTCTACAAATCTTTCCATGTCTTATGTGTGTTTATATGGTCGAAGCCCAACCGGACCTCGGTTCGCCTGAGTATGGGAGGCTCTAGAGGATAGTCTACTAAACAAATGGAATTTGCTGTTTCCTCTGTTCCCTGTAGGTCCATCCTCCTTGGGTCCAGAGGCCTGGACATCTTCCACATCTCCCAGCGTCTGGAGAGCCTGAGTGCTGCCACCACCTTTGAACCTCTAGAGCCAGTGAAGGACACTGACATCCAGGTATTCACACTCTCTTTACGATTGTGGGGCTGTTTGAGCTTTGGGCTACTTTTTCATCCACATCTGTCCTGTTGTATGTCAGGACCTTCACTTTTGTGTTTTTCAGAGTCAAGGGCAGCCAGGCAGGTGATGGTAATTAATGGTTTTTAGATTATGCTTTTAGTCAAACTGGCGGATTCATATCTGGTTCTGTTAATGTCACAGCTGAGGTTTACTGTGTAATGATTTTTATGCTAATAAGCAAAAGGCTGATGGATTCTGTTGGAGGATCATTGCAGTCTCTTGCTGGTGGGAGGATTAGAAATGTTTTCTGTCTAGGGAAAGATGTCTGACAAGTGTATAGTGTCCAAATCTCTACTCATCGTTCTGTAGCCTATATCAAACCCACTGCCTGCAATGCTGAGTTTGTTGTTTAAATGCATTCACAAAAGTTAACTCAACATCCTTTAATTTTAATTATCTTCGGCCTATTTGATTCAAATTGGGGGCGATGTAGGGTTGTAAACTTTCCAGAAATCCTGGTTGGAGGATTCCTGATTTTCCCTTCTGATTCTTAATCCTCCAACAGAGGAATTTTGCTAGCATCAGAATTGGATTAATTGCTCTGCCTCAACTGATAAAAAATTCATTAAATAGAGCATTAATAAGATTCAGAACTACCACATGTTAATATATTTAGAGTTGAAATAGGTCAAATGTGAATAGGGCTAATTTCTCAGAACATTTTTTGTAGGAATGATGGTATTCCAAATTGCGGATAAAGATAGTTATTGCTTACCACCGTCTGTCACACGAATTTGGGCTCTAAGCCCTCAGACTCATGTCTAGTGATTTGGAAAAAAACACACAAAAAAAATGGACAAATATTTGTGGCCATTGTCAAAGTAATCAGAGGTCAGAAACAACCATACTTTCACTGGTTTCATATTATGGAATTACCCATTGATGTGATCTGTTCAGAACCAAAATAGATACATGGCATATTAGTGGGTTTCAAACCCTGTCCAGTGTTCTCTTGATCTGTGACTGTTATAGAGACCATGGGACCACACAGCCGTCAAACTGCTCAGGAAGGAGACGCGTTCTGTCTCCTAGAGATGAACGTACTTTGGTGCGAAAAGTGGAAATCAATCCCAGAACAACAGCAAAGGACCTTGTGAGGATGCTGAAGGAAACGGGTACAAAAGTATCTACAGTGGGGCAATAATTAGCAAATAAATTCATTAAAAATCCTACAATGTGATTTTCTGGAATTTTTTATCTCGTTTTGTCTGTCATAGTTGAAGTGTACCTATGATGAAAATTACAGGCCTCTCTCATATTTTTAAGTGGGAGAACTGGCACAATTGACTAAATACTTTTTTGCCCCACTGTATATCCACAGTAAAACAAGTCCTATGTCGACATAACCTTAAAGGACGCTCAGCAAGAAAGAAGCCACTGCTCCAAAACCCGCATAAAAAAGCCAGACTACAGTTTGAAACTGCACATGGGGACAAAGATCCTCTGGTCTGATGAAATAAAAATAGAACTCTTTGGCCATCATGACCACGGTTATGTTTGGAGGAAAAAGGGGGAGGCTTGCAAGCCGAAGAACACCATTCCAACCATGAAGCACGGGGTTGGCAGCATCATGTTGTGGGAGTGCTTTGCTGCAGGAGGGAATGGTGCACTTCACAAAATAGATGTCTTCATGAGGGAGGAAAATTATGTGGATATATTGAAGCAACATCTCAAGACATCAGTCAGAAAGTTAAAGCTTGTTCGCAAATGGGTCTTCCAAATGGACAATGACCCTAAGCGTATTTCCAAAGTTGTGGCAAAATGGCTCAAGGACAACAAAGTCAAGGTATTGTAGTGGCCATCACAAAGCCCTGACCTCAATCCTATAGAAATTTGTGGGCAGAACTGAAAAATGTTGTGCGAGCAAGGAGTCCTACAATCCTGACTCATTTACACCAGCTCTGTCAGGAGGAATGGGCCAAAATTCACCCAACTTATTGTGGGAAGCTTGTGGAAGGCTACCTGAAACATTTGACCCAAGTTAAACAATTTAAAGGCATTGCTACCAAATACTAATTGAGTGTATGTAAATTCCTGGCCCACTGGGAATGTGATGAAAGAAATAAAAGCTGAAATAAATCATTCTCTAATATTACTGACATTTCACATTCTTAAAATAAAGTGGTGATCCTAACTGACCTAAGACAGGGAATTTTTAAATGTCAGGAATTGTGAAAAACTGAGTTTAAATGTATTTGGCTAAGGTGTATGTAAACTTCAGACTTAAACTGTACATATAAGATAAAAAAAAGAAGTATGTAAACATTATTAAAGTGACTGGTAGGGTTGCAAAGGTTCAGAAACTTTCTGGTACATTTCTGGAATTCTTAAGCACTGGAATTTGGGGAATTTTGCTTAAATTCATCAAAAGGGTTAGCTTATAAAAGTGAACCTTTTTTTTGTGGGAAACACATGAGGCAATTCTAGGTCTTGTGGCATATTTTGGTTAAACTATTCTCAATTCAATGGAATTGCAACCCTCTGCATGCACAGTGCTCACTTACATCACATGTACAGCTGATTCTCAAGATCTTGTACACTAATGAGATGCTATTGGGTGAATATATTTTATATGACATACATGATTTGTTGTTAACTAGTAAAAAGTAGCCTACAGCAAACAATTTAACAATTTCTGACCAATACAAGATGGGAACAATTGGTGGCCAAACGGGCAAATTATAGGCTTTTTGCGCCTGACGATGAGCCATCCTCAAAGAGGTTGGACAGTGACAGTGACGATGAGGCCTCAGTCTGATGTTCAAGGGGTGGACATTGAGGAGGTCCAGGGAGAAGACATGGAAGCCTGAGAGGAAGACAACCTTCTAACAGGCCGTCATTGAAAATAAGAATTTGTTCTGACTTGCCTAGTTAAATAAAGGTCAAATTAAATAAATACAAATATTCCCTTTTGTTGTTCAGTGAAATTGTCCCGTGTGAAGAGTCAACATTTAATTAAAGTTCAATTCGTAACTAATTTGTATTTCTTTTCAATTGGAAGGATTTAATCATTTGCAATTGTCTACTTAAGATAAGGTAAAAGGTTTATGTTTCTGTCTCCAGATGATATGGGAAATATATCCAATGCAAAAACATCTACGTTTTAAGTAGTATTAATATTAATTTGCATATACTCCCGTTAATTCCCATATATTCCTGTTAATTCCCACGGAAAGTTTCCACCTCTGAATATTCCCTAAAATCTGCAAACCTATTGACTAGTGTTCCATTGTTAAAGTGGCCAGTGATTCCAAGGGCAGCAGCCTCTAAGGTGCAGGGTTGGTTAACCTGGTGGAAGCCGGCTAGCGATGGCTATTTAATGGTCTGATGGCCTTGAGATAGAAGCTGTTTTTCAGTCTCTTGGTTCCAGCTTTGATGCACCTGTACTGACCTCGCCTTCTGGATGAGGTCAGGAACTTCTCCACTGTGGTCCCATCAATGTGGATAGGGGCGTGCTCCCTCTGCTGTTTCCTGAAGTCCGCGATCAGCTCCTTTTTTCTGTTGACGTTGCGTGAGATGTTATTTTCCTGGTACTGCTGTCCCGGGGTCCTCACCTCTTCCCTGTAGGCTGTCTCGTTGTTGTAGGTAATCAGGCCTACTACCGTTATGGCGTCTGAAAACTTGATGATTGAGTTGGAAGTGTGCGTGGCCACGTAGTCATGGGTGAACGGAGTACAGTACAGGAGTGGGTTGAGCACGCACCCCTGTGTTGAGGATCAGCGAAGTAGAGGTGTTGTTTCCTACCTTCACCGCCTGGTGGTGGCCCGTCAGGAAGTTCAGGACCCAGTTGCACAGGGTGGGGTTCAGACCCAGGGCCCCAAGCTTAATGATGAGCTTGGAGGGTAATATGGTGTTGAATGTTGAGGTATAGTCAATGATCAGCATTCTTACATAGGTATTCCTGTTTTTCAGATGGGATAGGGTAGTGTGCAGTGCGATGGTGATTGTATCATCTGTGACTATTGGGGCGGTAAGCAAATTGAAGTGTCAGGTAAGGTAGAGGTGATATGATCCTTAACTAGCCCCTCCAAGCACTTCATGACAGAAGTGAGTGCTACGGGGCGATAGTCGTTTAGTTCAGTTACCTTTGCTTTCTTGGGTACAGGAACAATGGTGGCCATCTTGAAACATGTGGGGACAGGAGACTGGGATAGGGAGAGATTGAATATGTCCGTAAGCACTCCAGCCAGCTGGTCTGCACATGCTCTGAGGATGGGGCAAGGGATGCCTTCTGGGCCGCCAGCCTTGCGAGGGTGAACACCCTTAATGTCTTACTTACGTCGGCCACGGAGAAGGAGAGCCCACTGTCCTTGGAAGCGGGCCGCATCGGTGGCACTTTATCATCAAAGCAGGCGAAGAAGGGTTTTAGTTTGTCCGGGAGGACGATGTCAGTGTGTCTGGTTTTCCCTTTGTCGTCCGTCTGTAGACTTTGCCACATAGGTCTCGTGTCTGAGCCGTTGAATTGCGACTCCACTTTGTCTCTGCACTGACGTTTTGCCTGTTTGATTGCCTTATGGAGGTATTAACTACACTGTTTTGTATTCGGCCGTATTCCCAGTCACCTTGCCAGGGTTAAATACGGTGGTTCACGTTTTCAGTTTACCCGCAAATGCTGCCATCTATCCAAGGTTTCTGGTTTGGGTAGGTTTAAAAGTCACAATGGGTACAACATCTCCTATACATTTCCTGACGACAATTGTGTTACATCAACGGATGATGTTTCTGCAAATCTGAATCTATTTAGTGGGAACAGTCTCCGATGAGGAATAGAAGATGAGGAGAATAATCTCCAGTCAGTATACAGTATGTTGAAATATAATAAGAAAAAGATGTTTAGCACCATTACTAAACAGTTATTCCATTGTGTTAGTGGCCTTCAGACTGTAGGGCCGGGACGGTACTAGTATCGCAATATTTTTTCCATGAAAACATGAAGCAGACTAAACTCTTTGGTCCTTTAAAAACCTGCTATATGTAAAATATTGTGTGCTATAGCTTTGAAAATAAATGTATGGGACTGGATGACAACATAATGTTTGTTTCCAACATTAGGGCTGTTTTCCTAAAGAAGTTAAATCAATTTTGTATTCTGTTTCCTTGCCGCGATACTAACGGGTATCACGATACTGGTATCGTTCCGGCCATGGAGGGGCTGCCATCCTTTGGCCACTCCCAGACTGTCAAACTATATCATACAATGTTCTCTCTTGCTCTTAACTGGGTAAAACGACATTGACACTACAATATTTATTTTAGCAGTGTTGATAATATTACAAAATCAAATGTATTGATTAGCCTGTTCTAGATGAGGTTGCATCCACACCATAAGAAAATTATGATTCCAATTAGGCCTTTAACATGGGCTGAGTGGGTCTCTGAGCGGGGATGGGAAGGCCACAGATAGTCGAGGAATGAGTGGGGTGTTGTATTGATCTCCTCATTTTCTGATGACCCCAGTGCTCCCTCTCCATAATCTTCAACCTGACGTGTGGTGGGCTGGCCGAGTGGAGCCTTGGTTTTACTGGAAGTGCACTTAGCCTCTTGGCAGGATTTAACCAGGCCCTTTTAGCTGGACTCAGTTGAGTGCTTGGGCCAGACACAGTGGGAAGTGGTTGGCCTTCTACTGTACTGTACTCCCTATCCACTATGCATAGTTGTATTTCTGTCTATTTTTCACATGATAGTTTTCATAGGTTTCCAAAACGTATGTCCCATTAATTGCCTATGTGGCCTTGCTGTATAAAGCCACAATTACTCTCACATTACTGGTGGCTCATGTGTTAACCTCAAGGGCAGGGAGCCTTTGTAAAGTTTAGTCAAGGTACAGAAAAGCTATTAGATTGATTGTTCTCAAACTGGGGGACAATGAAATTCACTTTTCTCAAATAGCCTATGTTACAATACAAACTGTGTGTTCCTTGATTGCTAAGTAATATATCTGTCATACCTAGCCTATGTATTGCCAACCTTTGAGCTATTCATTGATCACGACAATTAGGCCGGGAAATTATACTTGTATGTAGTATATGAGGTGGTACTGATTTTGACATTCTCCCCATTGTCTGCACTGCATCCATGGCTTGGTCTTTTCAGTAGCCTAGGCACTGGTGATAATATTGTGTGGTGTTTTTTACATTGAGCGTGATTGCACTCTGTAGTACTTACTGTATGTTCATGTGCTGAAGGGTTAGCTTGGCTAACACAAAGGAAAAGCTGGATGCTGATGAGGCGTAGCCTCTATCTCTATGTGGGTGGCTCAGAGAGGGGAATTAAGATGTGAATGATGTCTGTAGTATACATGGTTGCGAATGCATATGATTTATGTAGCTTACTCTGCATTTTTGGCCATTTGTTATATTTGTGTGTTGATGTGGGTCACATCAGTGAGGATGGAGACAAAGGAAAACAATTTGGGGGTGAGAAAGGGGTGATAGAAATAACCATGGGAAGGATGGAGAGAAAGAGGGAGCAGTAAGAGAAATGATGGACAGGATAAAACCCAAAGGAAAATAGAATAGGGGTGAGAGAGGAAAAAGAGTGGAATGATAAAATGGCAGAGAAGTATTTCTCTCCTGCTCTGTTTCTCTATTCCATCTTTTTCTGCTCCTCCTGTCTCTCCCTCCCCCTCTTTCTCTGAGAGCAGCTATAGTGATGGCATGCATTCTCTTGACAGAGTCTGATAAGCGCAGCTGCTGCTACAGCAGACTTTGGGAAAATAGCTTCACATGTGCAGCCTGTGTCTTGGTCTGTGCAGCCTGTGTCTTGGTCTGTGCAGCCGTGGACTCGGTGTATACCCCCCTGAGAAGCCACTGCACCCTTCTCATTAACTAAACATGACTCTTAAGAGGATTATTAGCCCACTTTCTGGACAGGATGTCGGAAGCCATCAGCAGAGGGAGAGAAAATCCATTACATTAATTGCATTGCGCTGGGGGAGGAGGGAAAAAGAGTATGATGCATATGTATAAAAGGAAGAAATGAGTGGTACTGAGAGAAGAGGACAGCAGGGATGCTGGAAAGAAGCAGGCGGCGGGGAAGGATCTACTGATGGAGAGGGAAGACCTGTGAGGTTGAGTGATCACTCCTCCTTGATCCCCCCCTGTGTCTGAGGGATGACTTGGTACAGTCCTCCAACAATAAAACAGCCTACAGTAACCCTTCATGTGGTACATATCTGGGTTCACACCAGTGGCCCACATTGCGTGAGGAAGGTGCAGCATCTGCGATGCCAGCCCGTCGGAGGGTCCGAAAACGCCCCAGAATGGCTCCGGCTCAGTTCTTCAGCTGGAGAGACGGGGCAGTGTGTTTAGTGTCAGGCATAGGTCTGTCTACGCCTGGCTACCTGCGCCTCTTCTCTCTCCCTGCCTGGCAGGCAGAGCCACAGCATGAGTAAGTATTGCCTCCACACACAGACCCACTGCGCTCATACATCTGCTCTGTCTGTGTGAAGATCTGTCTGTCACCTTCTCTTTACTTTTCCTTGCTTCCTGTCACTCTGTCTGTGACTATGGAGATGATAACGATGATTATGGTGGTGTTCACTTAAATGAATGCTTATTCTCTACACAGGAAGTGGCACAAGGGTGCGGTTTCACCTCCCGTACTCCACTCATTGTCTCAGAGTAAATGAAGATGAGCTGCAGGTTTTTAGCTACTGACCCGTCACATGTAGTTTTTTTTATTATCTCTGTGGAACTGCTGAGCAGCATTACACTAAGGGAAAATCTTGAAACAGAATTGAACAAATCCAGATGACAGATCATTTATTTTAAGATGTTATAGAATGCTTTTTCTTGTGGTGGTGTAATCATGTGCAGACAGTACAATTACGATCATTTGTGAATTAAAAATGCATCATTTTTGAACCCGTAGATTGCTTTAGACTGCTCGTTTGACCGAGCCGTGCCAAATATTGTATGTGCGCATGTATGTGACACGTATCAGCATCGTGTTATGGAGCATGTGTAACGTGTGTATTTGTTCCTATGCAGTACCTTTTCTTTTCTCGAGTTCTACTTTAGTAAACAATAGTGAATGTTTTCTGTTCTTGCAAAACCTAAGCAGTATACGCAATACAAATTGTGAGGGACAATGCAATTATCTAGAAGGTTCTAGAGATTCAGACACGCTGGCTATATTGGGTTAAATACTGCATATGTATATTTTGCTGGATAAATGCCATGAATATAAGATCCAGGGAGTTTACAGCTTCTTTGTGCGTTACTCATGGAGTTTAGAGATTCTATTGTTGCCTAAATATGAAATGATGGCCTACAGTGTATGATTTCAATTAAGGTTTATTTGGAAATGCATTAATTGCTGAAAATGCGGATAAGTTCCCCCTCCCTTTTGGACCCTTCGCTTCCTGGAAACCATAGACTGAAACGCATTATCCGTTTTATTCTTCACACAATGCCACATCATTAGGAATGAATACATTTATTCAGATTTCTCCTCTTTGTATGTCTTGCTGTGTGTGGAGACATGACCTGAGCTCTCCTGGTATATAAATAGCTCCATTGTCAGCTCCTAGGGTGCAAACTGGGTAGAACCTGTTTCATTTGGAGAGCAGAATCTCCTGAGGGGGGCGCTCCTCTCTGCCACAGACGACAGGAGGATGGGAGGACCCAGCACAATGACTGAGCAAGAAATGTAATTGGCAAGATACAGCAGGAAATCATCCTTTTGATTTATCTATTGAATAGAGGATAGTTACTGCTCTTGTGATACTGAAAAGCCCCCCCCCTCAGCTCTCTCCGCACTGTGCATTTACTTTTGTCATTTGACGGTCGGCTGCTGAAGAAGTAATAAGTCAATGATAATTTATAGCTGTCAGTCAAGACGCGGACGGCTGCCACTCTGATGTCTGGTGATGTGATGGAGTGGACAGGCAGGGGCGAGGGTTTGAGCCTGTGGCAAGGGGGAGGGCTATGGTGCTGAAGCAGCTGTGAGGGGGAAGGGGGATGCTGCTCCGTCCGTCCTGGAGATGACGGGCGCCAAGACCGAGACGGTTTGCAGGAAAAGGCCCATTATCTGAAAGAATGCATAGGCTGCTATATATTATTATATATCCTATTGACACCTGTAAAAGGACCGAATAGGCTTAGTTTTACTCTTTTTTTTGTTGCCTAGTCTGCCGTTTCTGAATGTTCACATTTCTATAGTATCTCCTAATGTTAGACGAGGAAGTATACATGTGTGCCTGCAGGCCTTAAAGCCCCCATGCCATCTTTTAAAATCCCTATGTCAAATGTATCACTTTTTTTCATGAAAATAGCTCCAAATATAGATTTGATCATTTATTTCCATGAGCTTCCTTTTGCTATTGAAATGCTCAGTCTGATCGTGTTGATACAAATGTAAATATATTTACATACTCAGCCCTGATTGGTGGATAGTATCGTCTAATCGTCTAGAGCCTACCCTGCTTACCCTTTCAAAGTAGGAGCATACATATGCAAATAAAATATTACTGGTCATTGGTCAGACTAATTAGATCAGATTGTGATGTGCTTTGGGCCAAAAACTTTATTCCCCCTCAACAGGCCAAAATTCCAGTTGTTTTTTATTTATTCAAAAAGCTCTAAAGGGAAATTATCATTTCTACAATTTCAGTGTTATTTCAACCTCCTAGTGTGAAAATAAAATAACACATTAAAGAAGTTAAATCACTTTTTGCACTGGATTGCCCCTTTTAATCGCAAACTCAAGTATGACATTACCCTATTCAGCTTTGAAAATGTCACGTCTGCATAAAAGGTAATTCCTCTCCAAAAGGCATGAGACTGTCTCTTATGTAACCGACTCTTATGGAATATGGACAGCAACTATAGGCTAAATTATCTGCTTTTTAGGGCAAGTTAGTGTCCTCACATTGTGGAAGGGTGTGGCCGGTGTTTAGCCTAGATTATATTAAGACATTGTCCAGTATCACAGAGGATGGGCTTAGTGAGAGTGACATCCATTGTGAAGACTGTCAGTGTCTTATCAGGGTATCTGTGTCATTGTGGCAGGCTGGTGGCCACTATGCGTCAAAGTCATGGGCTTGGCTTTGGTTACTCACGATCCACAATGGATCTGTGGATGATTTCATCACCACCATTTGGCATACAGTAAGCTAGCTCTTATTCTTGCCCATAGCCAACCCCACCCTGATTTAGATGCATTGACCCCTCCACCACCGCCCTGTTCTACATCTTTGCTGTATGTGTGGGTGTGTGAGTTTCATTCCCCCTGCCACTCTGGCTGCCTGGTGCAAGCCTACAGCTCTACTCTGAGGGCGGTTCTGCCTGTTCTGGGTACAAAATGTTTTCTCTTCGTGCATCGAAGGGAGCGGAGGCTGTTTCTCTGCCCTCCAAAGTGTACATTAATTAGCTTACTCTGTAAGGTATGAGCACAGTCTACAGTGTGCAAATTTGCTCATTAACCTCATTATGCTGTTAACTTGAGAAAACAAGAGGTCAATTTTAGGTGTGTAGGTATTGTAACCGCAATAGTACTGCCATTTTTGGGGGGTACTGAATGGTAAGCTTGCTATATCACAATTTCGACCGCAGACGGACATTGTACATTTTAGTCTTTAAGATGCATCCATCCATCTCTTGTATATGATGTTAGCCAGTTGAATGTAGATGCTGATGAATGTCAGCCCACTGGAGTTTGTTCCCTAAGGAAATTGAAAATGGGATGATATGGGGACAAAGGGCCAGGTGCTGTGAGTCTAATCGGCTGGTGCTTATCAGTCAGGCTGTTGAAATAACTGTAAAATGCCTTGATGGGCTCTGGGTTTTTGCTCTGTTGAACTGTTTGGGATTGGTCGATGGGCTGGAGCTGTATAGAATGAGCATGAAAATGTCTTAACGCTTGAGAAGATATGTAACAAGTAATTTTTGAATGTTTAGAATGTCAGGTCTGGAGGAGGCTTCTACGGGCTACGCCCTGATTGTTAGCTTCTCCCATTTTTAGCACAGCGATCATGATAATGATAGTTCTTTCTTCTCCTTAGGAGCCCTTGCAGCTAGCGTCTTGCAGGAGCCGTGTATGTGTGTGTGGTCAAGTGGAAAGTAGGCTAGATTCGGTCTAACCTCCAGCCATTTCTCTCCTTCCAGGGCTTTCTGAAGAATGAGAGGGACAATGCGCTGCTCTCTGCCATCGAGGAGTCACGTCGCAGGGTAGGTGGCGCACTCTCCTCTGACTAGTTGCCATGACCACACCCTCATTGCACCCCATGTCCACATCTAATAATCCCATTTGTTTTACATTTTCTTTTACATACCCGATGAACAGATGGGACAGATAGGTTTCGGTCATAGATTGTATCTCCTAACTTTTCTCTCTGACAGCTTGGCATACCTAATTTTCAAATACGTACGCTATATTTTCAATCAGTCTCACACTTTTGAATAAAAATAATAAACCCATACCCTCGGTTGCCAATCATGATTTGCTCACCTTGTTCCGATTAAACCCTTAGCCTATTATCTTTCTAAAATGGTTTCCTCTGCATGACTTCAGAGCGGCTTTAATTAGGAACCGTTCCAATTATCATCCTCTGTCCCGGTGGGAATGAGATAGAATCCAGAGACCTTGTCTATTTCTTGTCTAATCTGTTCTTGGCTAAATCTGGACCAGCCATGAATGCAGACCCATTTAGCTTCACAATCCCATCCCTCCACACACCCAGGCATCACAGGGCGTGACCCAGTTTGAAGAGCCCGCCCAAGTCCCAGATCTCACTTTCACTGTGTGGGGCCCCAGGATACCTGCATGGGTGACTGTGGTGATTGGAGGTGTTTATTGTGCACAGATATCTCTCATGACGAGAGGTTTTGCATTGTTAGCTATTTTTAACAAATCACAAGCTCTCTATCCCATTTATGCAACCTAGCCTGGTTCTCTCAAATTCTTTCAAATTGTTCTGTCCAAGTTACATTTTTCTTTTTCTCTCTCTATTTTGTACTCACGTGTTCTTGTTTTCTGTCAGACGTTCCTCTTGGCAGAGGAGTACCACCGCGAGTCCATGCTGGTTCAGTGGGAGCAGGTGAAGCAGAGAGTACTGCACACCCTGTTGGGAGCAGGGGAAGATGCTCTGGACTTCAGCCAAGACATAGAGGTCAGTCTCCAGATATCATTTCTATACTTAATATATGATTTGCACACATTTAGAAAAATACACACTCGTCAAAAACTGATACTAACCCACATGGATGTTGGAAAGATATGGAAAAAAAGATATGGAAAGTACTGTTTTTAATAATGGATGAAGAAAAGCCACATTCGGTTTTGGTTTTCCAACATGTTATCGGTCTTTACCAAAGCAAGCTTGGTTTTATGCAGACAGCTTTGTTTAGGAAAACCTTCAGGGCTCCATCTACTGTATTTAGCACAGTAGCTACATTGCTTTCCTAAACTGTAGCTCTGGCACATTCTACAGTGTGTGTTGGAGTTGACACTTTGATTTTTGGGGGGATTTTGTCCTTCTCTGTGCTTATTGCATTATTATCCAACAGTTCAATTGTCCATGTCTGACCTGCTGTTCACTCCCTATGTCAGAAACACACCCTCTACTGTGTTCAGTTCTTGCTCATATTGCTCTCCTCTTATAATGCCATGTCTCATACAGCCTTATACTGCATTTTATTTATTTATTTATCCGTTATTTTACCAGGTAAGTTGACTGAGAACACGTTCTCATTTGCAGCAATGACCTGGGGAATAGTTACAGGGGAGAGGAGGGGGATGAATGAGCCAATTGTAAACTGGGGATTATTAGGTGACCGTGATGGTTTGAGGGTCAGATTGGGAATTTAGCCAGGACACCGGGGTTAACACCCCATCTCTTACGATAAGTGCCATGGGATCTTTAATGACCTCAGAGTCAGGACACCCGTTTAACGTCCCATCCGAGAGACGGCACCCTACACAGGGCAGTGTCCCCAATCACTGCCCTGGGGCATTGGTATATTTTTTAGACCAGTGGAAAGAGTGGGCCCTCCAACACCACTTCCAGCAGCATCTGGTCTCCCATCCAAGGACTGACCAGGACCAACCCTGCTTAGCTTCAGAAGCAAGCTAGCAGTGGTACGCAGGGTGGTATGCTGCTGGCAATCATTATACCATGGCATTCTTGAATACTTGTTTCTGATTGGCTTGAAGGGCATTCTAGAGCGTGCATTATTTCCTTGTAATGCGCTGTATATTTGCACGGTAGAATTCAATGGCTATAGTTCTTACATGTTCTATGTTTGAGCTGCTTTTGAAAGCAAAAGTTGAATTAAAAACATTGGCATTGTTGAATTAGATTTTCATAATGGCAAGCTAGGACTGATGGTTTGTTTAGCTAAACTAGCAAGTCTGTTTGGTTATCACGGCAACTACTGCAGCTATCTAGCAAACTTGCTAGCTACTTCGGTGGATTTTGAACACTTTTAGTGGAACATGTGCACATTTCTACTGGCAAAGGAACACATTTCTACTGGCAAATAAGCAAATGAACGCATTTCTACTGGCAAATAAGCAAATGAACACATTTCTACTGGCAAATGAACACATTTCTACTGGCAAATGAACACATTTCTACTGGCAAATGAACACATTTCTACTGGCAAATGAACACATTTCCACTGGCAAATGAACACATTTCCACTGGCAAATAAGCAAATGAACACATTTCTACTGGCAAATAAGCAAATGAACACATTTCTACTGGCAAATGAACACATTTCTACTGGCAAATAAGAAAATGAACGCATTTCTACTGGCAAATAAGCAAATGAACACATTTCTACTGGCAAAATGAACACATTTCTACTGGCAAATGAACACATTTCTACTGGCAAATGAACACATTCCACTGGCAAATGAACACATTTCCACTGGCAAATAAGCAAATGAACACATTTCTACTGGCAAATAAGCAAATTAACACATTTCTACTGGCAAATGAACACATTTCTACTGGCAAATAAGCAAATTAACACATTTCTACTGGCAAATGAACACATTTCTACTGGCAAATAAGCAAATGAACACATTTCTACTGGCAAATGAACACATTTCTAGTTGGCAAATGAACACATTTCTAGTTGGCAAATGAACACATTTCTAGTTGGCAAATGAACACATTTACACTGGCAAATGAACACATTTACACTGGCAAATAAGCAAATGAACACATTTCCACTGGCAAATAAGCAAATGAACACATTTCCACTGGCAAATAAGCAAATGAACACATTTCTAGTTGGCAAATGAACACATTTCTAGTTGGCAAATGAACACATTTCTAGTTGGCAAATGAACACATTTCTAGTTGGCAAATGAACACATTTCTAGTTGGCAAATGAACACATTTCTACTGGCAAATGAACACATTTACACTGGCAAATAAGCAAATGAACACATTTACACTGGCAAATAAGCAAATGAACACATTTACACTGGCAAATAAGCAAATGAACACATTTCCACTGGCAAATAAGCAAATGAACACATTTCTAGTGGCAAGTGAACACATTTCTAGTGGCAAGTGAACACATTTCTAGTGGCAAGTGAACACATTTCCACTGGCAAATGAACACATTTCCACTGGCAAATGAGCACATTTCTAGTTGGCAAATGAACACATTTCTAGTGGCAAAGTGGCAAATGAACACATTTCTACTGGCAAATGAACACATTTCTACTGGCAAATAAGCAAATGAACACATTTCTACTGGCAAATAAGCAAATTAACACATTTCTACTGGCAAATGAACACATTTCTACTGGCAAATAAGCAAATGAACACATTTCTACTGGCAAATTAACACATTTCTAGTTGGCAAATGAACACATTTCTAGTTGGCAAATGAACACATTTCTAGTTGGCAAATGAACACATTTCTAGTTGGCAAATGAACACATTTCTAGTTGGCAAATGAACACATTTCTAGTTGGCAAATGAACACATTTATAGTGGCAAATGAACACATTTCTACTGGCAAATGAACACATTTACACTGGCAAATAAGCAAATGAACACATTTCCACTGGCAAATAAGCAAATTAACACATTTACACTGGCAAATGAACACATTTCCACTGGCAAATAAGCAAATGAACACATTTCTAGTGGCAAGTGAACACATTTCCACTGGCAAATGAACACATTTCCACTGGCAAATGAACACATTTCTAGTTGGCAAATGAACACATTTCTAGTTGGCAAATGAACACATTTCTACTGGCAAATGAACACATTTCTAGTGGCAAAGTGGCAAATGAACACATTTCTAGTGGCAAATGAACACATTTCTACTGGCAAATAAGCAAATGAACACATTTCTAGTGGCAAATGAACACATTTCTAGTGGCAAATGAACACATTTCTACTGGCAAATAAGCAAATGAACACATTTCTAGTGGCAAATGAACACATTTCTAGTGGCAAAGTGGCAAATGAACACATTTCTAGTGGCAAATGAACACATTTCTACTGGCAAATAAGCAAATGAACACATTTCTAGTGGCAAATGAACACATTTCTAGTGGCAAATGAACACATTTCTACTGGCAAATAAGCAAATGAACACATTTCTAGTGGCAAATGAACACATTTCTAGTTGGCAAATGAACACATTTCTAGTGGCAAATGAACACATTTCTAGTGGCAAAGTGGCAAATGAACACATTTCTAGTGGCAAATGAACACATTTCTACTGGCAAATAAGCAAATGAACACATTTCTAGTGGCAAATGAACACATTTCTAGTGGCAAATGAACACATTTCTACTGGCAAATAAGCAAATGAACACATTTCTAGTGGCAAATGAACACATTTCTAGTGGCAAATGAACACATTTCTACAGGCACATAAACACATTTCTACTGGCAAATAAGCAAATGAACACATTTCTAGTGGCAAATGAACACATTTCTAGTTGGCAAATGAACACATTTCTACTGGCAAATGAACACATTTCTACTGGCAAATAAGAAAATGAACACATTTCTACTGGCAAATGAACACATTTCTGCTGGCAAATGTGTTAAATTATAGCCATGGTATAAAAGGGATAATCAACTCGGGGTTCTAAGTGTTCTCTGGAAGATAATGCAACTCCGTGGAAAGTCAGTTCCACTCACACACCTTCCACGTCGTTCATGCTTTCCATAGAACGCATAGCCCCTCGTTGATTATCCCTTACCTAGACAACCCTCTACGTTGAACATACATTGTATGGGTGTGTCCCTTTTGTTCTGAAGAATGCAAGGTCGATCTGGATAAATGTTTGTGCGTGTGCGTGCTCGCATTTAGAATGTGTCTGCATTCAAGCGTGAACTTTGTTCACAATGGCTTTCACGCTACATTGGTCATGACTTTACAATTATGAGCAACCAAGCGAACACTCTTCACTCTTCTTAGGTTTTCCATTTCCTTTACCTTTTTCTATTTAGTCAGAAATCACTTCTGTATTTTTACATTCACGTGCATACGGTAGTCATGATTCGTCTCCCTGTGTGTCTGTGTTGCAGCCCAGCTTTGTGAGTGACGCAGGAGTTCCTGGACGGAGTGCTCTTGACAGCGTGGAGGTGGCCTATGGACGACAGGTCAGTAATTTGGCTTGACGCTGATTGCGCTGCAGTACCGCTTAGAACGATTAGCCTGAGATACCTACAGTAAATGGCCCAAAAGGGAAGTGCAGTCCTCAATTAATCTAATTTCAAATGTTCAAAGATGTGAATCACCAAAACCCATCCTCTCTTGTGTATTTTACATATTTCCCTATGTTATGATTTTAGACTTCAATAGGCTGTAATACATCCAGTCAGCCTGGAGCTAAGTGCCCTGGAACCTTACTTTTGTGTGAATAAAGCAGTTGTTGTGGAATTGTTAGATATTACTGCACTGTCGGAACTAGAAGCACAAGCATTTCGCTACACTCGCATTAACATCTGCTAACTATGTGTATGTGACCAATAAAATTTGATTTGATTTGACCTCATGAGCTGAATGGAAGCACATCCTCAGTCAGGATGCAGCTGCACTCTAGTCCACTTCATAGTAATGGGGTCATGCTAAGCAAGGCAGCAACAGATCAGATAAATTGATTAGCTGAAAGAGCCAGGGCATGCTGGGTAATTTCTCTGCCCCACTTCACAGGTGTAGGATAGTCTGTCTCGTCCTCTCCAGTCTGTACATTCTGGGTGAAAGAGGAAAGCGTCTGCTGGTAAAAGAGGACATAATGTGTCGCCACATCGCCTGCAGTGTCATCTTCCACAGGTCTTTGTGGTCTCCTTTGATGACCTCCTGAATGTTTTCGTCCTTTTTGTTCTATTTTTCGTCATCCATCACTTTACTATGCGATCGTAGCCCCCCCGGGTGACTGGATCGTGGTGATGGGGTGGCATTAGTGCTGAAACAGTCGCCATTCAGTCTGTCAGCACTGATCACTCTCCTCTGCTCCATCAGTGTTTTCTCTCCTTTTATTGTCCCTCAGATCTATGTTTTTAATGAGAAGATAGTGAATGGACATGTCCAGCCCAACCTGGGAGACCTCTGTGCCTCAGTGGCAGACAGCCTGGATGACAAGGTAAGTCCCAGCTGATCCACGTCTCCATTCCACATTATTATCCCCCCATCTGCAGACGTTAGTTGGTTCTTCTTCCCCTTCAATGGCTAATTATGGCATTTTTATGAATGTATTTGTGTCTCCAGAATGTGTCGGACATGTGGTTAATGGTGAAGCAGATGACAGACGTGCTGCTGGTCCCAGCCAAAGACACACTGAAGAGCCGCACGGCCTTGGACATGCAGATGGCTTTCGTCACGCAGGCCCTGCAGTTCCTGCAGAACAGGTCGGAGGAGGACAGAACCATTAAATTAGAATGAACACTCCCTTAATGTATTATAAAACTACACTTGTGTAGTTACCCCCCCCCCCCCACTAACGTTTCTCTTTGTGTTTCCACTACGGTAGCTATAAGAACTACACCATGGTGACGGTGTTTGGGAACCTGCACCAGGCCCAGCTAGGAGGAGTCCCTGGCACCTATCAGCTGGTGCGCAGCTTCCTCAACATCAAACTGCCAGGGCCTCTGCCAGGCATGCAGGTATTGTACTGCCCCCACACTGCAGCACATCCTGCTAGAGACGACATCAGCGCTGTGCACAGCCTTACATAGCACTGAATTATTCAAGATGGTGTTTTTACTAAGTGTAGTGTAGATCCGTGTAATGCTCCCGAGTGTCGCAACAGTCTAAGGCACTGCATCTCAGTGCTAGAGGTGTCACTACAGACCCTGGTTCGATTCCAGGCTGTATCACACCCGACCGTGATTGGGAGTCCCATAGGGTGGCTCACAATTGGCCCAGCTTCGTCTGGGATAGGGCTTGGCCGGGGCAGGCCCTCATTGGAAATAAGAATTTGTTCTTAACTGACTTACCTAGTTAAATAAAAACCGATACTCACAGCTAAACTCAGCCGTGTGTGTTATAACAGGATGGTGAGGTGGAGGGTCACCCAGTCTGGGCTCTGATCTACTACTGCCTGCGCTGTGGGGACCTGGGGGCTGCCATGCAGGTGGTGAACCGGGCTCAGCACCAGCTGGGAGACTTCAAGACCTGGTTCCAGGAGTACATGAACAGCCCTGACAGACGGTAGGAACCTCACACATACTGTGTACCTCCACTGTGTGTAGTCATCTGGTCTAGGTTCTCTGTTTCACTTTCTCCTGCAACTTGAAGTGCTGTAACACCATGGCTCAGAACACCAAACCACCAGTGTGATTTGCTTTTCTCATATGAATAGAAACGAATCTGCTTAGTACTCCTCTCTCCAACTCTTTGTCTCTCTGTCTTAAGCTCTGTCTGACCTATGCTGTGTCCTCTCCTCAGCCTGGCCCCCGCCACAGAGAACAAGCTGCGTCTCCACTACCGCAGAGTGCTGAGGAACTGTGCTGACCCCTACAAGAGGGCCGTCTACTGCCTCATCGGGAAGTGTGACATCGCAGACAACCATGGAGAGGTGGCCGACAAGACCGAGGACTACCTGTGGCTTAAGGTGCTGTCTGAATACCAGTCTGTAGCATATATGTTAATATTACCAGTGTTCATGATACATAGTGCCTTAAACACAGCAATACTCCATTTACATTTTAGTCATTTAGCAGATGCTCTTATGCAGTGACTTAAAGGAACAATTAGAGTTAAGTGCCTTGCTCAAGGGCACCTCGACAGATTTGTCACCTAGTTGGCTCTGGAATTTGAACCAGCGACCTTTCAATTGCTGGCCCAACGCTCTTAACTGCTGCACTACCGCCCAGTTAGGGAGGGTCAGGTAAAATAGGTTTGCCTCTTGTCAATACTCCCTGACATTAATGTAGACCTGTTCTGCCCACCCTGCCCACAGCTCAACCAGGTGTGCTTCGATGACGACGGCAGCAGTGCTCCTCAGGATAGACTGACATTGGCCCAGCTACAGAAACAGCTTCTAGAGGACTACGGTGAGTTCAGAACACTGCAGGATACATGACAGCCAGACTACTGAAGTGAAAATAGACCTGGATACTAATTTTGTTCTGAGAGAGAATACTGGCTAGGACTGGAGGACTCTTAGGGTTGGGCGGTATTCAGATTTTAGTACTTTCATACCGTTCCTGTACCGTACTGGGGTATACAATATTACCAGCAGTGCATATGAGCACTATTTCTTTCCAAACGTTAAAACATGTATTTGATTTATTTTGACGCACATAACAAATTAGGCAGAAGGGGTCTTGATCCAGGATGGGATTGTTTGTCTCTGCTGTAACCAAGAAGCTTGATCTTACAAGCTAGCCTCTTAGCTATCAAGTTAGCAAACCATACCTGCGTAGCTGGAGCCCTGACATGGAGATACATTATGAGGCACATTTTAGATAGTTATAAGCAGGGGCATCGTAGTATTGAAAATCATATTGTCTGTATTTCAAAATACCTCGATAGACGGTATACCGTCCAAGCCTCGACTTTTAAAGTAGAGTTGTGTAATGGCACCACTTCTCAGTCCCCCCTGGGATCTGATCTGTTCGGATAAAGAAGTGCTTCATTGTTCACTCTTAAAGCTTCAACTTTTCTTTAGTTTTATCCCACAGAGGGAGGCAAAGCTCTCCCACCTGGAGGATGAGTCATGGCTTGTTATCTCTCTCATTTTAACACAGTGAATTAAAAGGTGACTGTGACTCATAGATAAGCCTGCTGCCTTTCAAAATGGCTGAGGTATTCATGTTTTCTTCCTACTCAGTTGAACATGAGCTTCACTGAGAGGGATTAATGCAAGTTGATGTGGAATAGTTTGTTTGAAAATGTTTTAATATTTGTAATACTGAGCAACTACAGGTGACTGCCAAAATAAAGCAAACCCCAACATACAGTGTCATAAGAGGGCATTGGGCCACCACGAGCCAGAACTGCTTCAATGGACCGTGGTATAGATTCTACCAGTGTCTGGAACTTTGTTGGAGGGATGCGACACCATTCTTCCACGAGAAATTCCATAATTTGGTGTTTTGTTGATGTGGTGGAAAACGCTGTCTCAAGCACCGCACCGGAGTCTTTCAATTGGGTTGAGATCTGGTGACTGAGAAGGCCATGGCATATGGTTTACATCTTTTTCATCCTCATCAAACCATACAATGATCGTCGTGCCCTGTGGATAGGGGCATTGTCATCCCATGGAGGCATAGCAATGGTAGCCAAAATAATGGCCTGCCCAGCATTTTTATACATGACCCTAAGCAATGATGCGATGTTATTTGCTTAAAATACCTGCTTTCAATATACTTTTTATCCCTCATTTATGAAAGTGATTAAGTTGTTTTGGCAGTAAATTGCTGACTTTATCTATATTGAATTAGCATGTTCTATATTCCATTTTCTTGTTGTGAATGTGATCCTAATGATTTAGAGTTTATTTATGTTCCTTTCCAATCTGCAGGAGAGTCCCACTTCTCGGCCAGCCAACAGCCGTTCCTGTACTTCCAGGTGCTGTTCCTCACGGCCCAGTTTGAGGCTGCTGTGGCCTTCCTGTTCCGGGTGGAGCGTCTACGCAGTCATGCAGTTCACGTGGCTCTGGTTCTCTACGAGCTACGGCTGCTGCTCAAGTCATCAGGGCAGAGCGCACAACTGTGTACGTCCTGTCAGGATACCTACCTGTCTGACTTTTCTCTACATTGACAATCAGTCATGTTCTACAAAGGATGTCTTAGTTCGCAGATATTGGAAGGAGACTTGACTTACTGTTGCATGAAGTATGTGGTTTTGTTCATTAGGGATGCAATGCTTGATTCCTTTTTAAAAAGGGGCTTAATTTCTAGGTAAACATCATTGTAGTTTTGAAGCCGATACGTGAATGTTTTCTATCTTTCAGTGAGTCAGGAAGCTGGGGACCCCCCTATGGTGCGTCGGCTCAACTTCATCCGGCTCCTCATGCTCTACACGCGCAAGTTTGAGTCCACAGACCCCCGGGAGGCTCTACAGTACTTCTACTTCCTACGGTACGTTACGCTACGTTGCAGCCATTTTACTCTTTCTATTCAGGTTCATTTTGATGAGAGCCTTCAGACCTCTATCATTATTTACAAGATGTCATGTGCATATAATCATTCAGTTTGTTAATAAAATATGTGAATGTGTATCCTCTCCTCGTTTTGGACACAGGAATGAAAAAAACAACCAAGGAGAGAACATGTTCATGTGCTGTGTTAGCGAGCTGGTGATTGAGAGTCGAGAGTTTGACATGCTTCTAGGAAGACTGGAAAAAGATGGCAGCAGAAAGGTAATGGTCACGCCTTCATTTTCAATTTTGTTAATTATTATTTAACTCCGTTAAATATGATCCCTTTCGTGAAAGCATTTGTGGTCCTGCTGATTTTTCCATTGTGCTCGTGGAACCCCAGAACATTTCTATTCAGGCTGTTCAAAGAGCTGATTGTGAGTTGTGCTTCTCCCCCAGCCTGGAGTGATTGATAAATTTGCCGGAGACACTCGAGCCATTATCACAAAAGTGGCGCTGGAGGCTGAGAACAAGGGCCTGTTTGAGGAAGCAGTAAGACTGTATGAGCTGGCCAAGGTGAGCAGGGCTCTGGGAAAGGTTGCGGTCAAGCTGTGCCAGTGGGTTTACTCTAGGTGGAGGTACAGGCTGTGTAGTGGAAGAGTAGGAAATAATGAAATGTCACCTCACATTCCTCTGTTTTTCTCCTCTGATCTTTAGAATCCAGACAAGGTCTTAGAGCTGATGAACAGGCTGCTGAGTCCTGTTATCGCCCAAGTCAGCGCTGCCCAGTCCAACAAGGAGAGACTGAAGAACACTGCTGTTGCCATCGCTGAGCGGTACTATCCTTGCCATCTACTCTCACTCACATACTTACTGTGCATCATTTACATTCTGCATTGCCACTGAAATTAGATCATGTTTGATGTTGCATCATATAGGCTTACTGAAAGCAATTGTTAAAAAGACGAGTGGACCTCATCAAAAGTGGACCATTTAGGCCCAGTTCTAACTTTAGTGTCTGGTCTTGTTTTCTGACTCAGGTACCGGACCCAGGGTGTTGCTGGAGAGAAGTCTGCAGACAGCACCTTCTACCTGCTGCTGGACCTCATGACCTTCTTTGATGAGTACCATGCTGGAAACATAGACCGGGCCTACGATGTGAGTCTTATCACCCAGGGCTTCCTGCCTGATGGCTTGCAATGCTGTTTATTCAGATGGCATTGAGAAGCTTTAGGATAGCCTCCTCTCCTCTTAGATGTTAAGTCCCCTATTTGGAGACTGGTTCCGAATAACATTTTGGTGTACAAAGCTCTCTGTGAATGTCATAGGGTCCGTGTCTTACAGTGCCAGAAATCCCCATCTCTCTGCTCTCTGCTCCCACTCTCCCAGCAGAGCTGACTTGAAGTGTCAGGTTTCAGACCCCACATTTACATAGGGAGTGACGTGTCACATTTTCTTGCCCATCCAGACAAGGAACAATTTCCTGTGTCTGGGAAACTCACATCTGTGCTTGCAATAGCGCACATGAAACGGGATAATTTAGTGGATGCAACAGTAGTATATTGTCAGCTGGATTTAGAGGTCTCAACATGAAAATATACTAAATAATTGTGTATAATTAAACTAAGACCACTTTATCTTGGTCACAGACGGACGAAATCACTTTGTACTTGAAGTTGTAAGAAGTCTGCACACATTTGAATGGTGTCTCTGCACCTCTTAGTGGACATTTAAGAGAAAATTTTGTACTGCCTGAAAAAGTTTGATCATATTTATTTTACAGTTTATAAGAAATTCTAAAATCTTATAGTAAATTGTTTATCATTTTATTGTAACTATTTTAACATTTCTGTAATTTCAAGCCCTATTGCCCCACTTTTTTGAATGGAAAACAATTATATATGATTTTTAATATTTTATTTGATAAAATATTGATTTTGGCCTTTACAACTAAAGCCCATAGAAACGCATTGCATAACACATATATATATATATATATATATATATATACACATTTTTTTTATACATATTTATCCCCTTTTTTGGGGTAAGCATAAAGCTACCTTCATACTTCCATTTGTTTTTAAAAACGGTACCGGTTACCTTCAGACGAGTCCCTTGACACTTGTGGGGGTTGTAGACCAAAACGGAGAACGCCAATGTGAGAGTCTCCCCTTTCCATAATAGTTTTTAGGGCAAACCATTCGGACCCTACGAACGTTTTCCTGAAAAGGCTGATTTTCAACGTGTCTCATGGTCTGACAAACTACCTCTGCCACCTTTCACTGCAGATGCTGAAGTTTGACAGTGGTGGATTGAGACGTATCCAATGCAAAAAAAATCTCTAGTTTTAAACTGACGGATTTTGATGGGAATTTTTTGGTATGTAACTTCGATTGAAGCACCGACTCTAGGAGATAAAGGAAAGTCACCCTTTTTCAATGTTATATCGTTTTTGTGTGTTTAGATGCACAAAAACAATATAACGTTTAAAAAGGGTAAATCTTTAACTGTCTCTAACTCCTCCCCTCCAACTCTCTCTTTGTCTCTCTGTCAGGTGATGGAGAGACTGAAGCTGGTCCCTCTGAGTCAAGACAGTGTGGAGGAAAGGGTTGCTGCATTTCGCAATTTCAGTGATGAGGTGAGATATATATATATATTGTAAGTAGGTGTGTCCAAACTTTTGACTGGTACTGTGTATATATGTACACAAGCAATCAATCAAATGTATTTATAAAGCCCTTCTTAAGCCCTTCTTAAGCACCTCAGGATTAAATGTCAGTTGGCTTTTCATAGCCGATCATTCAGAGTATCTCTACCGCTCTTGCTGTCTCTAGAGAGTTGAAAACAGCAGGTCTGGGACAGGTAGCACGTCCGGTGAACAGGTCAGGGTTCCATAGCCGCAGGCAGAACAGTTGAAACTTGGAGCAGCAGCACGGCCAGGTGGACTGAGGACAGCAAGGAGTCATCAGGCCAGGTAGTCCTGAGGCATGGTCCTAAGGCTCAGGTCCTCCGAGAGAGAGAGAGAGAAAGAAAGAAAAAGACAAATAGAGAGATACTTAGAGAGAGCATACTTAAATACACACAGGACACCAGATAAGACAGGATAATTACACCAGATATACAGTAACTGACTGACCCTAGCCCCCGACACATAAACTACTGCAGCATAAATACTGGAGGCTGGAACAGGGGTGGGTCAGGGGACACTGTCTGCCCCGTCCGACGATACCGCCGGACAGGGCCAACCAGGCAGGATATAACCCCACCCACTTTGCCAAAACACAGCCCCTACACAACTAGAGGGACATCTTCAACCACAGGAGAAAGCCCATCCTGAGACAAGGCCGAGTATAGCCCACAAAGATCTCCACCACGGCACAACCCAAGGGGGGCGCCAACCTGGACAGGAAGATCACGTCAGTGACTCAACCCACTCAAGTGACGTACCCCTCCTAGGGATGGCATGGAAGAGTACCAGTAAGCCAGTGTCTCAACCCCTGTAATAGGGTTAGATGCAGAGAATCCCAGTGGAGAGAGGGGAACCGGCCAGGCAGAGGCGGCAAGGGTGGTTCGTTGCTCCAGTGCCTCTCCGTTCACCTTCACACTCCTGGGACAGACTAGACTCAATCATAGGACCTACTGAAGAGATGTCTTCAATAAAGACATAAAGGTTGAGACCGAGTCCGTGTCTCTCACATGGCTAGGCAGAGCATTCCATAAAAATGGAGCTCTATAGGAGAAAGCACTGCCCACAGCTGTTTACTTAGAAATTCTAGGGACAGGAAGGAGGTCTGAGTCTTGTAACCGTAGTGTACGTGTAGGTATGTACGGCAGGACCAAATCGGAAAGATAAGTAGGAGCAAGCCCATGTAATGTTTGTAGGTTAGCAGTAAAACCTTAATCAGCCCTTGCCTTAACAGGAAGCCAGTGTAGAGAGGCTAGCACTGGAGTAATATGATCAAATTTTCTGGTTCTAGTCAAGATTCTAGCAGCCGTGTTTAGCACTAACTGAAGTTTATTTAGTGCTTTATCCGGGTAGCCGGAAAGTAGAGCATTGCAGTAGTCTAATCTAGAAGTGACAAAAGCATGGATTAATTTTTCTGCATAATTTTTGGACAGAAAGTTTCTGATTTTTGCAATGTTACGTAGATGGAAAAAAGCTGTCCTTGAAACAGTCTTGATATGTTGATCAATAGAGAGATCAGGGTCCAGAGTAACGCCGAGGTCCTTCAGCTTTATTTGAGTCGAATGTACAACCATCAAGATTAATTGTCAGATTCAACAGAAGATCTCTTTGTACCTTGGGACCTAGAACAAGCATCTCTGTTTTGTCCGAGTTTAAAAGTAGAACATTTGCCGCCATCCACTTTCGAAACGCAGGCTTCCAGGGAGGGCAATTTTGGGGCTTCACCATGTTTCATCAAAATGTACAGCTGTGTGTCATCCGCTTTGCAGTGAAAGTTAACGTTATGTTTCCGAATGACATCACCAAGAAGTAAAATATATAGTGAAAACAATAGTGGTCCTAAAACGTAGCCTTGATGAACACCAAAATGTACAGTTGATTTGTCAGAGGACAAACCACCAACAGAGACAAACTGATATCTTTCTGATAGATAAGATCTAAACTAGGCCAGAACTTGTCCGTGTAGACCAATTTGAGTTTCCAATCTCTCCAAAAGAATGTGGTGATCGATGGTATCAAAAGCAGCACTAAGGTCTAGGAGCACGAGGACAGATGCAGAGCCTCGGTCTGACGCCATTAAAAGGTATTTTACCACCATCACAAGTGCAGTCTGTGCAATGATGGGGTCTAAAACCAGATTGAAGCGTTTCGTATACATTGTCTTCAGGAAGGGTGTGAGTTGCTGCGCAACAGCCTTTTCATTTTTTTTGAGAGGAATGTGAGATTCGATATAGGCCGATAGTTTTTTTTATATTTTCTGGGTCAAAGTTTGGCTTTTTCTAGAGGCTTTATTACTGCCACTTTTAGTGAGTTTGGTACACACCCAGTGGATAGAGAGCCGTTTATTATGTTCAACATAGGATGGCCAAGCACAGGAAGCAGCTCTTTCAGTAGTTTAGTTGGAATAGTGTCCAGTATGCAGCTTGAAGGTTTAGAGGCCATGATTATTTTCATCATTGTGTCAAGATATATAGTACTAAAACACTTGAGTATCTCCCTTGATCCTAGGTCCCAGTAGAGTTGTGCAGACTCAGGACAACTGAGCTTTGGAGGAATATGCAGATTTAAAGAGTCCGTAATTTGCTTTCTAATGATCTTTTTGATCTTTTCCCCAGAGGTTCATGAATTTATCACTGCTGAAGTGAAAGCCATCCTCTCTTGGGGAATTCTGCTTTTTAGCTAGCTTTGCGACAGTATCAAAAATACATTTGGGATTGTTCTTATTTTCCTCAATTAAGTTGGAAAAATAGGTTGATCGAGCAGCAGTGAGGGCTCTTCGATATTGCATGGTACTGTCTTTCGAAGCTAGTTAGAAGACTTCCAGTTTGGTGGAGCTCCATTTCTGTTCCAATTTTCTGGAAGCTTGCTTCAGAGCTCAGGTATTTTCTGTATACCAAGGAGCTAGTTTCTTATGACAAATCTTTTTAGTTTTTAGGGGTGCAGCTGCATCTAGGGTATTGCGCAAGGTTAAATTGAGTTCCTCCGTTAGGTGGTTAACTGACTCTGACGTCCTTGGGTAGGTAGAGGGAGTCTGGAAGGGCATCTAGGAATCTTTGGGTTGTCCGAGAATTTATAGCACGACTTTTGATGATCCTTGGTTGGGGTCTGAGCAGATTATTTGTTGCAATTGCAAACGTAATAAAATGGTGGTCCGATAGTCCAGGATTATGAGGAAAAACATTAAAATCCACAACATTTATTCCACGGGACAAAACTAGGTCCAGATTATGACTGTGGCAGTGAGTAGGTCTGGAGACATGTTGGACAAAACCCACTGAGTTGATGATGGCTCCGAAAAAGCCTTTTGGAGTGGGTCTGTGGACTTGTCCATGTGAATATTAAAGTCATCAAAAATTTGAATATTCTATCTGCCATGACTACAAGGTCCGATAGGAACTCAGTAAGGAACGCTGTATATGGCCCAGGAGGCCTGTAAACAGTAGCTATGCAAGTGATTGAGTAGGCTGCATAGATTTCATGACTAGAATCTCAAAAGACTTGATTTTGTTGTTGTTGTTTTTGTAAATTGAAATTAGCTATCGTAAATGTTGGCAGCACTTCCGCTACTACTGGTCAAACATTTTAACACCTACTCATTCAAGGGTTTTTCTTTCTTTGTTTTACTATTTTCTTCATTGTAGAATAATAGTGAAGATATCAAAACTATGAAATAACACATTGAATAATCATGTAGTAACCAAAAAAGTCTTAAACAAATCCAAATATATTTGAGATTTTAGATTCTTCGAAGTAGCCATTCTCTCAACCAGCTTCACCTGGAATGCTTTTCCAACTGTCTTGGAGTTTCCACATCAGATTGGATGGCGTATCTCTACAGAATGCTGTGTTAGCCATGCTGGTTAAGTGTGCCTTGAATTAAAATTAATCACAGACAGTGTCACCAGCAAAGCACCATCACACCACCTCCATGCTTCACGGTGGGAACCACACATGCAGAGATCATCTGTTCACCTACTCTGCGTCTCACAAAGACACGGCGGTTGAAATCAGAAATCTCAAATTTGGACAGATTTCCGCTGGTCTAATGTCCATTGCTCGTGTTTCTTGGCCCAAGCAAGTCTCTTATTATTATTTGTGTCATTTAGTAGTGGTTTCTTGGCAGCAATGTGTCTGTTACTTGAACTCTGAAGCATTTATTTGGCCTGCATTTTAGCTGGTAACTCTAATGAACTTATCCTCTGCAGCAGAGGTAACTCTGGGGTCTTCCGTGTCAGTCCTCATGAGAGCCAGTTTCACCATAGTGCTTGATGGTTTTTGCGACTGCACTTTCAAAGTTCTTGAAATGTTCCCTATTGACTGACCTTCATGTCTTAAAGTAATGATGGAATGTCGTTTCTCTTTGCTTATTTGAGCTGTTCTTGTCATAATATGGACTTGGTCTTTTACCAAATAGGGCTATCTTCTGTATAGCCCCCTGCCTTGTCACAACACAACTGATTGGCTCAAACTCATTAAGAAGGAAAGAAATTCCACAAATGAACTTTTAACAAGGCACACCTGTTAATTGAAATGAATTCTGGTTGACTACCTAGATTAAGCTGGTTGAGAGAATGCCAAGAGTGTGCTGTCATCAAGGCAAAGGTGGCTATTTGAAGAACCTCAACTATAAAATATATTTTGATTTGTTTAACACTTTTTTTGGTTACTTCAAATCTGTGTTATTTCATAGTTTTGATGTCTTAACTATTATTCTACAATGTAGAAAATAGTTTTTTTTTAAGTCAGTATGCAACATGACACTTCCAAAGTGTACATGTAATCTTCTCTTGTCCTTTTTTTTCTACTGTCTCTGTCTTATTCTCATTTGCATCTTCTTCCAGGTCAGGCATAATCTGTCGGAGGTACTCCTGGCCACCATGAATATCCTGTTCACGCAGTGCAAGCGGCTGAAGGGGGCCGCAGCAGGAACCCCTGGTCGACCACAGAGGTCCATGGAGGACAGAGACTCGGTGAGGAGATGGCCATGGGATAGAACCTGAGGAACTTTCTCAATACTTTTGGGGGCTGTGCATTGTGATGAACTGGGCAGTAAAGACATGCCTCTGCTCCATTATGTGATATTTCATAGAATAATGAGTAATGTGCTGTCTTGTTTTTATCTGTTTTGACACATGATTGATTTCTCTGTCAGCTCTAAGATGTATTTTCTGTGTGTCAACAGCAGCTGCGCAGCCAAGCCCGTGCACTGATCACGTTTGCTGGGATTATCCCGTACCGCATGGCAGGCGACACCAATGCCCGGCTGGTGCAGATGGAGGTCCTGATGAACTGACCCCAGAATACCTTCAAGCCCCAGCCATACCCACCCTTTTCATCAACTGTCAGATTTTGTTTTTCTTCGTCCCCATTTTATGTTTCTTTGTCCTTATTTGTTGCTCCATATTTGTATTTTTTTCAAAAATTCAATAAAATGTCAGTTAAATTTAATTTCTTATGCATTCATTTCATTTGATTAATTTGCATTTAGTATTTCAGTTTGCTTGTTTATTTTATTATTATGCATCATGATCATCTATCTATACAAGTATTATTGGTTTGAGTCCTACCTGGATTTAAAGAAAGCTGAAGGAAGTACTGTTAGAATCATTTGGAATTATTGATTTTAAAATCAATTGTGCCCTTTTGATATTATTATATGGTAAAATGCATATTTTAAGATTTTGGCAATTAAGCCCTTTTTTCTACTTTCCCAGAGTCAGATGCACTCTTGCTGCTAAAACTGCACACTGAGACATAAAAATGGTACCCATGAGTTAATCTGACTCTTGGTAAATAGAAAGAATTGCTTAATTGCCAGGATCTCCAACTATTCCTCAGACATGGCCTGCCTATAGTCATAGAAGCAACAGGAAATTGGGAATCATATTGAACTAGCCATAATCCAGTGGTCCAGGAAGAACTAAATCTTGCAAAAAGTTTTGTCATCACCAGAAGATGTGTGTTCTACATTGAATCCACCTCCGCAGTCGATTAAAAATGTCATTTGGAGAAACCATTGATTTTATAAAGGTAGCATGTCAAACTGAAACCGGCAGCTAATACGATTTTGTGGGTGCTAGAACGACAATTCAGCACCCACTGTGTAATCTGTAAATTGGTCAAACTGCACACCCACACATACAAAATTGTATCCCTGCTGGTGGTTATAAGGAATTGATGATGATATATGATGATGATATACCAATCTTTGCTACTAGTTATACCTGATTGATTTGCTTAGAAAGGTCTGTTTCTTTGGATAACATCTCCCCTTTTACACTATCAGCAGCTGAAGAAATAATACTCTTGAGTAGGTGAGAGGAACTGTATTGAAAGTACATTGTGATGGGCCCTATCATGTATGACACTGCTACACTTATTGGCAGATGGTTAGAAGGGAAGGAAATGCCCTGAGAGAACACAGATGGGAGTCTGCTTGGCTGCGCTAGATTGTCGAGAAGCCTTTCCTCTCAAACTGATTCCATTGTCACCACAGGGGACTTGTCTTCATTATGGAGAGAACCAAATTGACTGTGCGGGCTCTTTTAATGCAGTTTTTTTAACTTCACTCACAGCCCTTATCATGAGTTCTGCAGACAATGCCCTTGCTACGCACCACATCTGCTCTGGTGAAGATCAGTCTGGAGCTCTGTGGAAAAGACATGGACCGTCTGCCAAGGTGGATCCACTCTCAGGTGTGTGTGCTGCAGCTGGTGTTGTGAATCAGGCCGATGCCACACACCTGCTATAACCCGGCTATTTCACAACACCAGGGTGGCACTGCACCACTGCCAACGAGATGCCAATGGACAAGCAACAGAAGCAGCTTTGAGGAGCCGAAGAGTTCCTACGGTTCACCTGATGAAATGTCTGCTCTGATTTTAAATTCAATGTCGTGTAAAAGCATTTGATTAAACGTTTTTTCATGATATTGTGAGTTTTTACTTAATTTATTTAATAATGGAGGACAATTGTGCCCCAAGGAGATAAATAAACTAATTTATTTGTATTCCAGGAGGAAATGCTTTGTTAAAAAGTTATATTTTCCGGATATACAGTAAGTAATCCATTTTGGCCCAAATGCAGTCAGGGGATCAACAGTTTTGAAAAGTAAGGCTTCTTTACCAAGAACTGTCTGCAGGGTCAGCGGTTTAATGGAAACTCAATGAAAGGGAACACATACTGCTGCTGGCACAACATGGTTGCTCAGCTGAGACTGTAACAGTCATTTACCATGCTGTTTTACACAACATGACCAACTGATACCAAGGTCATCCTTTAACTGAGGCAGTGAAGTGGTAAACACACACCAAAACATTTCAAGCATGACTGTTTTGGGGATGGCTTTTACATAGCAAGAATGAGGTCACCTGAAAGTTATTCCTTAGTGGCAACTTTATCAAGATATAAGTATTCAATTATTTTATACTGTTTGGTTTAATACTGAATGGCTGGCCAAAGGAGAAGACAGGGATTTAGGTTTAAATTTAGGTTTTTAAGGTGATGGAGCTGTCTCCCAAACTTGTTGCCTTTCCATGTATTCAATATAAATATTTTCAATTTCTCCCATCCTTGGGAGGCCCCTTTAAATCAATATGGAATATGAGGAAGGTTAACAGTTGCTCCTCAATGGCAATACCTTATGGAGAAGGGTTTACCTCTTCTATCTTTGTGACTTTCTGCCAAGGTTATCTTGCCTTAGATCACAAGTTAATCTATGTAATAAGGAGGTTCACAAGCCCTCGGGGGTTAGTTATAAATACAAATTGCTCTCATGGAGTTCCAAATAGGTTTAGTGAACTGAACATTCACTTATCTCAACATGGCCAAAGGCACTTCCTGCCTTTTTCAAGACATATAAAGCCCTCCATGCCACCATTTGTTTCCTATTACATGAAAACTTTGGTCTTCCACTCCAAATGGAAGAAGTACCAGCAGCACCAAATGAGGGGATAAGCCTCTCTGCTCTTAGAAGCCAGTTCTCCGTGAATGGGGAAGAAGGACCCAAGTATGGCTTTGATGGCAGCAGATATCACTACGGCGATGGGACCAGCGTGGCTTCTCAGAACTCCTCACAGATCCTCACAGGTTACGACACTCTGGATGTTGGCCCAAATTATGACTTCTATGCGAACACAAATGCCCTAGGGAGGGTGCGTCGATCAAGACCATCCCTCTTTCAGCTTCACTCCAACATTGAAGTAAGTTCGACACATTTGGCCTCTAGGCAACACACCTGCAATATGTCAGGCCTTCTATAGTGTTTTTTTTATACTGCAAATTGTACAGACTGATAGACAGTATGGTTACATCCCTATTTCCCCACCACCACCCCTAAGGAGGATTCCTGTCCCCCTCCTCTGTATGAAGAGACCAACACAGGCAGAGCACCTGGGGACAGCTCAGAAGATGATGTTGAGGAGCCTCAGTCAGAACCCACCAGGTTTGGATGGGTGAAGGGAGTCATGGTAAGACACGACAGACACAAAACAACTGAGATTCCATACAACACTATACATACTCCATTATACTGGTAGTCATGACAACATGCTAAGGAGAAGTGAATTCCCCCTAGATCCGCTGCATGCTCAACATCTGGGGGGTGATCCTGTACCTGCGGCTGCCCTGGATCACTGCGCAAGCAGGGATTGGTGGGTCAAGTGATAGGTCTCAACGCTTTTATTTTATTAAAGTGTCCATTTTTGCATTGATGGTGATTGTGTATTTCTGGGACTGTATTTGTATGGTTTACTGGATTGTATGTGATATTCCTCCTCTAAGGTTTGACCTGGGTCATCATTCTGCTGTCCTCCTGCATCACTGGCATCACGGGCCTGTCCACCTCCGCCATCGCCACCAACGGAAGGGTCAAAGGAGGTGCATTATCCCTGAAATAATACAATAATAACACAGGTTCAAGCTGGCCCTGGCCTTTTGGGGGGCCCTAAGTGATTTGGTTGGTGGGCCTCCCACCTCATGGCAAAACATTTTAGTGGCCCCCCTCTTGATGGCGGAGAGAAACATTGAAGTTTTAAAGTTAATTTCCTGTAATTCTACCGATTTTGCCATGAGGTGGAGAGAAATGTTTGGCGTTTTAAAGCTATTTTCCAGTAATTCTTCACATATTGCCATGATTTATGCCATGTTATTAACCTCTTTAGGATTGGAGATTTTTTTTAACTGAGTGAGAATGACTAACAAACCACCCCTGGAGGTCAGGGCCCCTGGAGGTCAGGGCCCCTGGAGGTCAGGGCCCCTGGGCACGTGCCCTGCATGCCCGGTCGGTATTCAGCCATGATCACTGCGTTTAGATAACTGGCTAGATTAACTACCAATCTAAAAAATTGTTAGCTGACATGGCTAATTGAGTGACTGTCAGTGACTGACATAACAAGAGAAAAGTTCCTAAACCGCTTATGTTGCTTATGCTTGGGGCCGGCTCTGTACAGGCTTCTTGTACTCAAATATTTACAACACTGATCCTCTTTTGTCCCTCTTGCAGGTGGAACCTACTTCCTAATCTCTCGTAGCCTGGGGCCAGAGCTGGGAGGATCCATTGGACTCATCTTTGCCTTTGCAAATGCTGTGGCGGTTGCCATGCACACTGTGGGCTTCGCTGAGACTGTGCAAGCATTGATGCAAGTCAGTGTGTTATCTTATAGGCCTATACCCACATCACTTATAGCCAACCTCTGAGTTGGCATTCCCTTTTTAACTGTACCCTTGTTTTAATTTGTCTCCCAAACCTCCCACCTCAGGAGAGTGGTGCTAGCATAGTGGACCCCATTAATGATATTCGCATCATTGGAGTGATCACTGTCACATGTCTGCTGGCCATCTCATTGGCTGGGATGGAATGGGAGGCCAAGGTCTGTTCAAACTTCCACTAGGAGGCACTCTTTCTAAATAACTACAGTACATGCCTTGTCACAATAGACCAGGTCTGATGATAGAACTCAATACAGTTGTTTGATCCTGGCCATTTTTTTATGAATTTGTAAAATACATGTTTTACTATAAGATGTATTTAATTTGTTTGGGAATGATTGTTTATTGTAAGCCTCTGACTATGGTGTCTCTGGATAGATGGCATGTTATCATGTGGTGCATTGTGTTCTTTGCCAACTATACAGGCCCAGGTTCTCTTTTTCATCGTCATCTTGGTGTCCTTTGCTAATTACATAGTGGGGACCATTATTCCCGCTACACCTCAGAAGCAAGCAAAAGGCTTTTTCAGTTACCAAGGTCAGAGCTCCATGGCATTTCGACAGTGTTGTAAATTTCATATTTCATATTAGATTCCAGTTATTTTTGTTTTCCTCTATCATTAAAATAGACACACTAACTATTCTTTCCCCTCAGCGGATATATTTGCTGAAAACTTTGTACCGAACTGGCGTGGGCCTGAAGGCAACTTCTTTGGCATGTTCTCCATCTTCTTCCCCTCAGCCACAGGGATCCTGGCAGGAGCCAACATCTCTGGGGACCTAAAGGCAGGTTCCTTACTCTGATCTCTCTAGAAATGTCTACTGTATATTATCCTCACTCTAGGAGAGAAGGGCTCTTTGGATGAAAGGAAGATGTTTAATTCAGATGCTTATTATAGCAAATGTTTGACTGTTGACTAGTCATTATATATTTCCCCCACTTATTTATACACAATACAGGACCCTACAGTAGCTATTCCAAGAGGAACATTGATGGCTATATTCTGGACCACTTTATCTTATCTCATCATAGCAGCAACTATTGGTGAGTTGTACACATGCACAAAGTATCTCCTCGTGATTTCATTGGTGCTTCCTTTCTGTCAATATGTGCTGTGTATGGGCCTCTCTCTGTCTTGGTTTAGGAGCCTGTCTGGTACGAGATGCGTCTGGAATTATGAATGACACCTTGGCCATGTCTAGTGCTGATAGCTGCCAGGGTCTGGCCTGTCAATACGGCTGGGACTTCACTGACTGTATTACTAACAGAACCTGCACTTATGGCCTCAGCAACCAGTACCAGGTGACCTAATACAAATGATTGATTACCATGTTTCAATGTTCAATGCACAAGTATGGCCTTGGTGCATTGTATCTGTTTCACTTCCCCTTCTTTCTGTGGTCAGAGTATGAGTTTGGTGTCAGGGTTCGCCCCTCTGATCACTGCTGGGATATTTGGGGCCACGCTCTCCTCAGCCCTGGCCTGCCTGGTCTCTGCACCCAAAGTCTTCCAGGTAGGTTATCTTAGGGAAACACGTTTACTACAAATAAAGAGGCATTGGTGTGTTATTCTATTAGCATTATCTTGTTCTCTTCTCACTTACAGTGCCTCTGCAAAGACAACCTGTATCCAGTCATTGGTTTCTTTGGGAAGGGTAATGGAAAAAACGACGAACCAATCAGAGGCTACGTCCTGGCGTACATCATTGCTGTCTGCTTCGTTCTCATTGGTAAGATAGAAATGTCAAGATAGATGCAGAGTGAAAAGGAGATGTTGTTACAGTAACACAGCCCTGCCCTGTCTTCTCACCCTTCAGCTGAGCTCAACACCATCGCTCCCATCATCTCTAACTTCTTCCTGTGCTCCTACGCTCTCATCAACTTCAGCTGCTTCCATGCCTCCATCACCAACTCCCCAGGTCAGGAGCTCAACCATGACATGGTGTCATGATCAGGACATGGTATTTCAACCAGGACATGGTATCTTGACCAGGACATGGTGTCATGACCAGGACATGGTGTCATGACCAGGACATGGTGTCATGACCAGGACATGGTGTCATGACCAGGACATGGTATCATGACCAGGACATGGTATCATGACCAGGACATGGTGTTATGACCAGGACATGGTATCATGACCAGGACATGGTATCATGACCAGGACATGGTATCTCAACCAGGACATGGTGTCATGACCAGGACATGGTATCATGACCAGGACATGGTATCTCAACCAGGACATTATATTTGCATCATATTCAGTGTGTGTGATTGACTGTGTTGCAGGCTGGCGTCCCTCCTTCAGGTTCTACAGTAAGTGGATGTCCCTGCTGGGTGCCGTGGTGTCTGTGATCATCATGTTCCTGCTCACCTGGTGGGCGGCGCTCATCGCTATTGGCATCGTCATCTTCCTGTTGGGATATGTGCTCTACAAGAGACCCTGTGAGAAAACACACACATACAAAGTTTCAAATTCATTCCCCCCATAAAATATGTTGCAGTTTTTTGGCAAGCATTGTTTTTCATTTAATATTCAGCAACTCAATCGGTTATTGATTTTTAGCTGTAAACTGGGGATCATCAGTACAAGCTGGGTCATACAACATGGCATTGTCCTACTGTGTGAGCCTGAACCAGGTGGACGATCATATCAAGAATTACAGGTCAGACCTGAACTCTCTCTGAGGACCTAATGAGAACAATGTCAGCCTTTTGTTGCTGTTCCAACTGAATAACCATTTCTCACTTTGTATGTGATTTTCTTATTCCCTTTATTCTTACCTTTCTCAGACCTCAGTGCCTGGTCCTCACTGGTCCGCCCAGTTGTCGTCCTGCATTGGTCGACTTTGTCGGAACCTTCACCAAAAATCTAAGCCTGATGATATGTGGGAATGTTGTCACTGTGAGTTATCATCTTGAATCCCTGTACAGGGCTCATTAAGGGTTGCCTTATTACCCAGGGAAAGTGACCTGAGCAGTCATGCAAGTTGAGCCTGCTCTGAGGTTGCCCGAGTAGTCAAGTATTTTTTTTACTGATAACAACCAAAATGCTAAGAATTTCAGTAGTCTGGTCTTTCTGGTTCCTCCATTGTGTGTGGGTGAAAATAGCTACTTTACATTTTCAGGCAAGTGATCACAATCTTCTGGCAACCAAAAAATAATCCTGACTTTTACAGTCATGCGTGGATACATTTTTAAGTAAGGGTGGCCGCAGCGGGAATCAAACTGACGACTGTTGGCGTTGCCACCACCATGCTCTACCAACAGAGCCACACAGAACACAATGTCAATTGTTGATTTTACATGGCCTATTTTTATATTCTATGTCATTAACCTCTAACTCCCTCTGTCACCCTGCTGCTGTGTCAACAGGGAGGTCCTTCTCCCGCAACCTTGGACACTGCCAGTAGCAACAGTCATGTTACCTGGCTGAACAAACGGCAGATCAAATCCTTCTATCACGGTGTGGTGGCTAATGACCTGCGCACTGGGGTTAAGATGCTGCTCCAGGTGGGCCGACTGCCAAGCCTTATCTATCAGGTCCATTTCATCATGTGGTTCCGTAGGATTTACTGAATGTGTTATACTGTGTCTAACTCCAGGGTGCAGGTTTGGGTCGGATCAGGCCGAATGTCCTCTTGACAGGCTTCAAAAGGGACTGGCGTAAGGACAAACCATCCTGCATTGACAACTACATTGGAATTCTACAGTGAGTGAATCACTCAGTCAAATCAGCAAGATGAGTTCATAATGGATGTGACAGAGTAAGGATGCAGTTTAATATGTCTTTGTGCATTTGTTTCAGTGATGCGTTTGACCTGCAGTATGGAGTGTGTGTGCTGCGGATGAGGGAGGGTCTGGACGTGTTTCGGCAGGCACAAACACATGGTGAGGAACCCAACAACCAGGAAGATTTAATGTTCTTTTACAATGTACCTTTATTTATCATTGTTTCCTTTTATTGCAGTTAACCCTGGGTTTGAGGCAAGCCCAGAGAGTGGTGTCAACACCTGTGTCCCCCCTGCACCCCCTGCAAATTTTTCATGTATGTATGATCATATTTAGAGTATACAGTTTGTAGTCTATGACATTCCTATTTTTCTACAGTATTGACAGAGATATTTTGTATTGGTTATAGTGGACCCTGATGCCATGGTGACTGAGCCTCAGCCTCAGCCTTCTACTGTGTTCCAGTCCCAGCAGGGGAAAAAGACCATTGATGTGTACTGGCTGTTCGATGATGGAGGTGAGATTGTTGTTCTGGATTTCAGTGTGCCCTTCCACAAATCAAATAGTTTTTATAACATAGTCAGATTGATAATGTGGGGTCATAAATCATACAATGTTGTTACATGTCAAGTACCCCAGATCAGAGAGATAACATAGGATAGAATTGTGTCATGGTCACATCAGGCAGAGGGGTCTATGTTATGTGTGAAAGGTAAATGTTAAGTCTGTTGTGCTCTTAAAGGTCTGACGTTGCTACTTCCCTACCTGCTCACACGGAAGAAGCGCTGGGCAAGGTGCAAGGTACGCGTCTTTGTGGGCGGAGACATCCAGCGAAAGGAGGAGCAAAGAAAAGAGTGAGTGTAGTGTGTTTAAGGCCATAGTGTGTGGTAGAGACATGATATCATGTTGTCCCCCTTGGCCTTTCATCCTCCTTTGAGTATAATCATTTTGCTGCACCTGCAATAACATCTGCAAATATGTGTATGCGACCAATAAACTTTGGTTTTGATTTGAATTGTTCTACTGACCATGTCCTTGTGTCCAATTTTAGAGTCATGGACCTCATCAGCAAGTTTCGCCTTGGTTTCCATGACGTTGAGGTTCTGCCTGATATCAATGCGAGACCACAACCTGAACAGTATGGTTCCCTGTCACTCACTACATACTGTATAATTGTGTACTACTCAGAATTGTACTTTCTTATCCTTGCATAAGAGTTCAGTTGCACAGTGATTCAACACTCACAATTATTAATTGAATCTACGTCCATTCACAATGTATGCAGGGCAATGCTCTGTTGAGACCCTTTCCTCTACCTCTTTCTCTGACAGTGTGAGGAGGTTTGAGGATCTGATAGGGCCCTACAGGATTAACACAGCCCAGAAGGATGGACATGTAACAGCTGAGCAGCTGAATCAGGACTGTCCCTGGATGGTGTCTGATGAGGAGATAGAGACAAATAAGCCCAAGGTGACCATTATCTGGGTTTCATTGGTCAGGACCACTCTATTGCCAAACGTTTAAATGTAGCATAGCTAGATGTGGAACATTTAGTTATGAGAGTTTCACTGTTCTCAGACAGACTGGTTACATTCCCTTCTAAATGTGTGTTTATGCACCAGACCCTACGACAGATTCGTCTCAATGAAGTTCTTCAAGATTACTCAAGGGACGCCGCAATTATATTTGTGTACGTACTCTGTTTTTGCAAACCAGATGTTTTTATTACATTCATTGACTTGAACCCACCCCATCCAATGACAAAGCTAACACAGGTGAGTGTGATAACGGATCTATGTTCTCTCATTGACAGGACCATGCCTGTGGGAAGGAGAGGGCAATGTCCCAGTGCTCTGTACATGGCATGGCTGGAGACTTTGTCTCGTGACCTGCGCCCACCAGTCTTACTGGTGAGGGGAAACCAAGAGAATGTGCTCACCTTCTATTGTCAGTGATATCTGTTTTAACCAGGTTCAAAGAAATCACCCAATGGTCAAGGAAAATAACATTGTTATTGTCATAAATGATAATGTATTAGATGTGCTCTGGTAGAAGTCCTCTGGTTATGACATTTCACGTGTTTCATTATCATCAGTACTAGACACTTTAGCCATCTGTGAAAAATGTGATTAGATTTAACGTCATCATCATTATCATCATCATCAGTATCAGAAGCATTGTTGTCATTATCATCATTAAGCAGTAGTAAAAAAAAACATTCTTGACTGTTAAACGTGTGCTTGATGATAGAAGTTTTGAAGTGTAACACCAGTGTGTATTTTTAATTGTCTATACATTTTTATTGTGCCTATTTAATTTGGAACGTAAGCAACAAAGGTAAATGGGATAACTAGGCTTAATTGTATTGTGTACCCCCTTGAAAACATCCCAATGTCACAATCATCATTCCAGATCATTCCAGTTTGAAATTTAAATGTCCATTTGAGTCCCCTGAGAAAAACAGTAATCTTATCAAACAAAGTACGAACTGTTTTTTTATTCAAATGGGTATAGAATACACAGAGGTGTAAAGTACTTAAGTAAAAATACTTTAAAGTACTACTTAAGTCGTTTTTTGGGTTATCTGCACTTTACTTTACTATTTATATTTTTGACAACTTTGACTTTTACTCTGCTATATTCCTAAAGAAAATCATGTACTTTTTACTCCATACATTTTCCCTGACAACCAAAAGCACTTGTTACATTTTTAAAGCTTAGCAGGACAGGAAAATCATCAAATTCACACACTTATCAAGAGAACATCCCTGGTCATCCCTACTGCATCTGATCTGGCAGACTAACTGAACACAAATACTTTGTAAAGTGTATGTCTGAGTGTTGGAGTGTGCCCCTGGCTATCAGTAAATAAAAAATAAAACAAGAATTGTGAAGTCTAGTTTGCTTAATTTAAGGAATTTTAAATTATTTCTACTTTTACTTTTGATACTTAAGTATATTTTAGCAATTACATTTACTTTTGATACTTAAGTATATTTAAAACCAAATACTTTTTTACTTTTACTCAAGCAATATTTTACTGGGTGACTTTTACTTTTACTTGAATCATTTCCTATTAAGGTATCTTTACTTTTACTCAATTATGACAATTGGGTACTTTTTCCACCACTTTTTTCACAACTAAGGGCATTTTAGAGTAATATAATGCGCTTTAACGTCATGTGTTGGGTCAACCTGCGAGACCTAAAACTGAGAGAATGTGAACACACGGCGTTAACCAGGGAATATACTTATTTTCAAGTGGGGTCCCCTTTATTTTCTACTGTCAATTTGGGGTCGTGTGCAGAAAAAGTTTGCGAATCGCTGCTGAACTGCAACTTCATAGCTAGTATGATAATCTTTGCAGAGCGCGTGCAATACAGACTGCTCCGGGAGCAGGAGCCTCCACGTCTGATCACGAGCCTTGGTTATCCAATCACAGCAAGCCACCGGGTGTTTCCAAACAACATCCCCTTTCACAGAACTACAGGCTGTGTAGCTAGCTACTTACTTCCTCATCATCTCAACTAAAAAGTTCTCGGCTGAATAAATTAATTCCTACTTTGTTTATCTGACATTTTAGATAGATGATTAGATGCTGTAGTTACTTACTCCATTTATATTACAACTAAGAGGTCGCGTTGGAGAGGTCACAAGAAAACAAAAATGGACAACAGTGGTTTTCCTAACGTTAGACAAAAGACAATCACTCTTGTGATAAAAACACCGAATCAAGCCCACGGGGATCAGACGATTGAAGGAGTTGACACGGACTGGACAGTGAAAGAGTTGAAGACTCATTTATCGAGGGTGTACCCAAACAACCCGGTGAGTGATTGTGATAGCTAGCTAGCTAACTTGGCTAGCTATCTACCCAGCTACCCCATAACTAGCAAGCTAGCCAGTCCTTGCCAAGTTAGACTGGTCCAGTAAGTTAGCCAGCTATAATGTAATACTAGTAACGTTAGCTACTGTCAATAACAATCATGCAATCCAAACAGATAGCTAGGCTATAAATAGTTGTGTATGTATAAATCGTGGTTGCTGTCAGTGTCTGTTGTGTTGACATCTGTCCCCCTTTCCCTCCACAGACTGAAAGTGATCAGAGACTTATTTACTCTGGCAAGCTGCTCCCAGACCAACTGCATGTCAGAGATATTTTCAGAAAGGTATGTGTGTGTGCCTATTCACCTAAATATTAACTAGACATATTCTCAGAACTCTAGCAAATACTGAGTTATGTGCCATCTGGTCAGATTGCTGGTATCGTCAGTAAAACAAAGTAATTGATTCAACATTATGTGCCTAGGGATTCAGTCTACCTACAGGGATACACAAATATCTGAAATTAGGCAGGGAATTGCTAAACCTAGGTCCTAGTTATTTTTAGTATTACTGGGTTACCTATACAACTGTGCTGAACAGTGTGTATATTATGTCAATGAATTACAATGCTAGAAGCTCAGATTAATGCAGAGAGCAAAACCCAGACCGTAAACTGAACTGGGCTGGGCTTTGACATCCCTGGAGTTCAAGCCTATAGAAGCCCCTTCAGAACTATTGTTCTGTGTCAGGACTGTTATGAATGCAGTCTCCTTTTCTGAACTACAGATCAGTCCCCTTTTCTGAACTACAGATCAGTCCCCTTTTCTGAACTACAGACCAGTCCCCTTTTCTGAACTACAGACCAGTCCCCTTTTCTGAACTACAGACCAGTCCCCTTTTCTGAACTACAGACCAGTCCCCTTTTCTGAACTACAGACCAGTCCCCTTTTCTGAACTACAGACCAGTCCCCTTTTCTGAACTACAGATCAGTCCCCTTTTCTGAACTACAGACCAGTCCCCTTTTCTGAACTACAGACCAGTCCCCTTTTCTGAACTACAGACCAGTCCCCTTTTCTGAACTACAGACCAGTCCCCTTTTCTGAACTACAGACCAGTCCCCTTTTCTGAACTACAGACCAGTCCCCTTTTCTGAACTACAGACCAGTCCCCTTTTCTGAACTACAGACCAGTCCCCTTTTCTGAACTACAGACCAGTCCCCTTTTCTGAACTACAGACCAGTCAGATTTTCTGAACTACAGATCAGTCAGATTTTCTGAACTACAGATCAGTCAGATTTTCTGAACTACAGATCAGTCAGATTTTCTGAACTACAGATCAGTCAGATTTTCTGAACTACAGATCAGGCCCCTTTTCTGAACTACAGATCAGGCCACTTTTCTGAACTACAGGTCAGTCAGATTTTGATCACTCAGTTCATGTTTAATGTTGCATTCACTACCTTTCTCAAAATTTTACAATAGCCATTCTTTGTTATACATGTTTTTACTTCAAAAGGTTGAATGAGTGTCCCTCTATGTCCCGTGCCAAGAATTAATGTGATGTTACTGTGTCTTATGCCGCCTGGGATATTGCATCATGTATGTATGTCTTCACAGACGGACCTAACACCCACTGTGCACCTGGTGTGTGCAGTCAGAACTCAGCCCAGAGGTCCACTAGGAGCAAGACCAAAGGTAAAGTACCCCATATGGAACCCCATCTCAAACTGTGACATGTACTCTATGTGAAGTTTATGATGTAGACCTAGGTGAAGCTATTTTAAATATACTCATTAAATAGCATCAGTCAACAATTCTTCAGTTGTTGCTCCCCTAGATTTTGTGCCAAACCAGGAAACTTTTTTTTTTCTTCTGCCATGCCTGTGATTCCCTTGTGTTCTCCTTTAGAAACCCTACACACCTCATTAATATTATCTAGTAGCTATAATTGGGAACTCCTGGAGCTGACAACGGACAGTCAAAGCCAGACATTCAGATTAGGAAAAAGACACCTCACACGGTTGATAAGGGATAATTCGATAAGCCAAAACGCCCTATCAGCTAAATCGTCTAAATTATTCCCCCATTCAGTGGTTGAGGAGGTGTCAGAGCTGAGGCTGTTCTGTCCTCTGGAGAGAGGAGTTCCAGCTCAGTGGATAGCAGGAGACAGGTGCACAACTATTCTCATTAGGAATCTCTGGAGACCATAATGCTTCTCTGAAAATTCACTGCAGCCACTTTGTACAGTATGTATGTCCGCACATGTGATGTTAACACCATGTCTCACGTTTTATTCAGGTCAGAGAGCCAGAACCACAACCGTCTGCCATGCCAACCAGACAGAACCCAGAGGGTGCCACCCCAGCCCCATCTGTGCCCACTGAACCAGAGCTGAGACAACGCAGGTACACTTCCACCTCTCCCGCCCCACCCGCATGGCCTGGCACTACAACGTGAGTTAACAAGACATGTGAATTCTTTGCATAATGCTGGTGATATTAGTACCATATAAATTATAAACTAATAAAGAACAACACTTCGGCTTATATGTAATATATACATTTTACGGACAATCTATTTTACAATACTTATATTTTGTTTGTTTTTAGTCCTGGCCTCCCTTTAACCTCTACCTCTCCCATCTATTTCTGATGTCCATCCAGTTTGATTTCTATTTGCCATATATTTTTAACTGTGCTGTTTTGCAAAAGTTCTGGACCTATATACATTTTACAGACACAGTATATTTTACATTTGTTATCTTGTTGTCATTAGTCCCACCCTTCAGCTCCATTCAACCCCTCCCATCTACAGTTGAAGTTGGAAGTTTACATACACCTTAGCCAAATACATTTAAACTCAAGTTTTTCACAATTCCTGACCTTTAATCCTAGTAAACATTTCCTGTCTTAGGTCAGTTAGGATCACCACTATTTTAAGAATGTGAAATGTCAGAATAATAGTAGAGAGAATTATTTATTTCAGCTTTTATTTCTTTCATCATATTCCCAGCGGGTCATACATTTACATACACTCAATTAGTATTTGGTAGCATTGCCTTTAAATTGTTTAACTTGGGTCAAATGTTTCGGGTAGCCTTCCATAAGCTTCCCACAATAAGTTGGGTGAATGTTGGCCCATTCCTCCTCACAGAGCTGGTGTAACTGAGTCAGGTTTGTAGGCCTCCTTCTCGCACACGCTTTTTCAGTTCTGCCCGCACATTTTCTATAGGATTGAGGTCAGGGCTTTGTGATGGCCACTCCAATACCTTAACTTTTTGCCACAACTTTGGAAGTACGCTTGGGGTCATTGTCCATTTGGAAGACCCATTTGCGACCACGCTTTAACTTTCTGACTGATGTCTTGCGATGTTGCTTCAATATATCCACATAATTTTTGTCCCTCATGATGCCATCTAAGTTCACCAGTCCCTCCTGCAGCAAAGCACCTCCACAACATGATGCTGCCACCCCAGTGCTTCACGGTTGGAATGGTGTTCTTCGGCTTGCAAGCCTCCCCCCTTTTCCTCCAAACATAACGATGATCATTATGGCCAAACAGTTCTATTTGGTTTCATCAGACCAGAGGGCATTTCTCCAAAAAGTACAATCTTTGTCCCCATATGTGTAGTTGCAAACCGTAGTCTGGCTTTTTTATGGTGGTTTCGGAGCAGTGGCTTCTTCCTTGCTGAGCAGCCTTTCAGGTTATGTCAATATAGGACTCGTTTTACTGTGGATATAGATACTTTTGTACCTGTTTCCTCCAGCATCTTCACGAGGTCCTTTGCTGTTGTTCTGGGATTGTTTTGCACTCTTCGCACCAAAGTACGTTCATCTCTAGAAGACAGAACGCGTCTCGTTCCTGAGTGGTATGACGGCTGCGTGGTCCCATGGTGTTTATACTTGCATACTATTGTTTGGATAGATGAATGTGGTACCTTCAGGCGTTAGGAAATCACTCCCAAGGATAGGATGAACCAGACTTGTGGAGGTCTACAATTTATTTTCTGAAGTCTTGGCTGATTTCTTTTGATTTTCCCATGATGTCAAGCAAAGAGGCACTGAGTTTGAAGGTAGGTCTTGAAATACATCCACAAGTACACCTCCAATTGACTCAAATGTCAATTAGCCTAGAAGCTTCCAAAGCCATGACATCATTTTCTGGAATTTTCCAAGCTCTTTAATGGCACAGTCAACTTAGTTTATGTAAACTTCTGACCCATTGGAATTGTGATACAGTGAATTATAAGTGAAATAATCCATCTGTAAACAATTGTTGGAAAAATTACTTGTGTCATGCACAAAGTAGATGTCCTAACCGAGTTGCCAAAACTATAGTTTGTTAACAAGAAATTTGTGGAGTGGTTGAAAAACGAGTTTTAATGACTCCAACCTAAGTGTATGTAAACTTCCGACTTCAACTGCATCTCTTAACACCATCCAAATTGGATTTCTGTTTGCCATATATTTTTCAACTGTGCTGTGATGCTTCACCAAATTTCTAAACCTTTCTATTCTTATAGTTTCTACAGATTGTAAATTAAAGATACAATTTTTTGCTTAAAGTATTATTATATTATTGATCGATTGACTATGACTTTTCAAATCACCCAGTAGTGCTATCTGCAGGGTTAGCTCCAGGTAATTGTTGCAATTCTTCAGCCATTCCTGGACCTGTGACCAAAAACAAGCTACATATGGACAGTACCAAAATAAATAATCTAATGACTCTGCCTCCTCGCAGCAAAATCTGCAGAGCTGGGAAGGTTGTATCTCCCAGTAACATTCTATTGGTTGCAAGAATTTTGTATACATATAAATTGAAAAATTCTAAGTTTTGAATCCGGCGTCATTTTGCGTGTCAATTCATAAACCATGTGCCATGGAATCGGTACATCAATAAATCGATTTTGCAATCTATATGGCACAGCTGTCAATTTTTTGGTACTTAAATGAAACTGGTAAATATTTTTCTTTATCACAATTTTCTTTAACCAATTTTGGTCTTTAATGCAGAGCCGACAGACAAGTTCCTTACTTTTCTCCCCTCCCCTTTGCCTCTTCCATTTTTGCGGTAGTACTGCAATTAGTTGGTTGTAATTTTGGATAGAGCAGATATTTCCATATATTTGTGTTAGCTGCATGTGTGACATACATTTTATCGAAAAAATTATAATTTTTTAAAAATCAATTAGTATATTTGAGTTTAACCACAATATGTGTTGTATTATTTGTTATGTCTTTTCTGGTGGAGTAAACTGAAATTGCAACCAACTTTCTATGGCTTGTTTAAAAAATAACTATATTTTGGAGATTGTTTTCAAATAACCAAAAGTGAGCGTTTGTAATCTGAATAAAGGGGAAAAGGCAATTCTTGAACATGGGGTGAGACATTCTTACTAATCTGCTAGAGAGCCAGTTTGGATCTAAGTATAGCTCTATTACTTGTGTTGCTTTATGAAAAGTTATATTGCTGGGAGAGATGTAATAGGTTGGTCTATCCTTCAATCTGACATGACATGCAATTCACACTGCTATTATCCTGTGTGTCTCTAGGCCAGGGGCAGCAGAGATAACCAACCCAACCTTCCCCACCTACTCCCTCTACAGCCCTCAACAGCTGCTCTGGCTGCAGCACATGTATGCTCGCCAATATTACATGCAGTAGTAAGTATTCAATCCCAAGCATTTTATCACATTTAGTTATGACTTCCTACTGTCTTGCCATAGCATAATATTAAGCAGGGAAAATACTTTATGAAATATGTTTGGCTTAGACCAGGGGTGTAAGCCCGCAGGGCCATATGCTATAGGGAGAGATCTCAATTAACATTGAAATGACTAAAAACCAACTATGGAGAAATGATAATGGACCTACATTTAGCAGTCCCTCTACGATCGCAATTTTTTAAAATCAACAATTCCCTGCATATTATGCAGGTGTTGCGAATTTGAACAATTACCGCACTATTTGCTCATTAAACAGTCAAATCGTAGCAATATTATTGCATAAAACTGAACAATAACTGCAGTACAAAAAGAGGGCTCGCAATTTCAACCAATCACCGCACATTTACTGCATAATATGGTTCAATCAAGCCACACATCGAGCAAATTTTTTTCCTCGTCAGGACAATTTTTCGACAAATTGGGCAAAATCACTGCATATTGCCATGCAAAATGTTAGATTTACAGCTGCAAGATCAAGCATTTTTGCCCACAAATATTTTTAAAAATCCTAGCGAAATCCTGGATCAAATCATTCATAGTCTCTTCACTCTGTCCAACTTGCTAAGTGATCAAAAACAAATGCGGTGCAAAATTAGTTTGACACTCCTGGCTTACTGTGGGTGTTTCTCAAAATACTTAGTACAGGGCTCCGAGCATGTAAATTGGAGCACGGGAGGGTCGGAGTATGAGTCCAAATCAAAGTATGCGAAACGGAGAACGGAGGGCACTTCTTGAATGCGTATTCCATTTATACATATTTTGAAGCATGCATCGATGCAAGCTTCAACGGAAAGTAAGGAAAGAAATATGATGTAACCACGTAAAAGATTATGCTTTAAAAAAAAAAAAAAGTCAATGCCGTACATTTTTTGAGCTGAAGCGAGATAAAATACTAATGCTGCCTATTCACATGTAATATGTTGCCCGAGTACAATATTTTATCTCGATACGTTAATAAATACATGCTGTGTTAATTTTGGCATGTTTACATGCCGAAGTACCGTAGATCGCAAGCCCATGATAAGTAAATCGGGCTAACTGGCTAGCTACGACTGTTAGCTAGTTAGCCAGATAACCACATCATTTTTTGCGTGCTATCCCCGAAGAATTGACCTTGTATAATATTCGTTTTAAGTCATTTTTGCTTGTTAAACTATCTGGTTAGCTACATTATTACGATTCACACAGCTAGCAGATAGTTATGACGTAAAAAGTGTGCTTTGTGTATATCTTGTTTAGTCTCTATTGCCATTGTCCTGGCAGGAAAACGGTTCAGTAAATGTGTAGCTAACTGGCTAGCTAGCCATGAATAATTGGTAGCTACCCACTAAAAATGTACATCTACCCTGCATAACATTAGTTTTAAGTAATTTTTGCCTGTTTAACTAGCAGGCTAGCTAGATTATTATGATTCACATATCTAACGTTAGCTGATAATTATGAAGTAAAACATTTGCTTTGTGTTTATCTTGTTTAGTCTATTGTTGTCATTGACCTGGCTGGAAGAAGGTTCAGTGAATTAAAACTTTTTATTTGATTTAATTTGACCTTTATTTAACTAGGCAAGTCAGTTAAGAACTAATTCTTATTTTCAATGACAGCCTAGGAACAGTGGGTTAACTGCCTGTTCAGGAGCAGAACGACAGATTTGTTTGTACCTTGTCAGCTCGGAGATTTGAACTTGCAACCTTTCGGTTACTAGTCCAACTCTCTAACCACTAGGCTACCCTGCGTAGTGTGAGGTAATATAGTAGAGGGGAGTGTGAGTGCTTCTCTAATGTTTTATGCATTCACCACACACTCGTCCTCACAAGAACGTACTCAGGAGAATGAGAGTGTGGAGCACGGTAGTATGCATATTGAGAAACCGTGTCTGTCTTTTGTCCCATAGCCATGCAGCCTATGCAGCAGCAGCTTCTGCCCCCTTTGCCCCAGCCACAGGCCCATCCCTGCCTGCTGCTCCCCACCAAGCCGCTGTCCCAGCACCCCTGCCCAATCAGGCCCCCATTGACAACCTGCCAGCCAATCAGAATGCGCAGGACGGCGCCTTTATCAACCCGGGAGCAGCCAATCAGAACCTGCGGATGAATGCCCAAGGCGGGCCTGTGATGGAGGATGAGGAGGAAATGGATCGTGATTGGCTGGACTGGGTGTACACAGCTGCCCGCCTGGGAGTGTTTCTCAGTATTGTCTACTTCTACTCCAGCCTGAGCCGCTTCGCCCTTGTCATGAGCAGCCTGCTCCTTATGTACTTGTGAGTTGACTGTGTTTGTTTGTTGTAAAACAAGGTATGTTGCTGTGTACTATGTCTATAACTGTATAAGGCCCCACAGTGGAGCTGTCCTTCTACCCATAAAACCTATCGGTCAAACAGGGAAATGGTTCCAATTGTTTTTCCACCATTAATAGAGGATTTTATTAACACTTAAAAAAAGGTCTGTGTTTCGTGTTGGCTTACCATGGCGTGACGTTTTTATAACCATGTAAATCTCTCCTGGACAGACCATCCTGGCTTTGTCTTTTTTTTTATGATAGCCATATTAGCAGCTAATTAGCGTTATTTTTTTTGTGTGTAAATACAGGCGAATATATTGATAAAAGTCACCTTGTCCTACAGAGATTTACATGCTTATAAAAATGTCACACCAGGGTAAGCCTAGACAAAAAATAACACTTATTTGAAGTGTTTCTAAAATGCACAATGGGGAAAATGAATGGTGGAAAAACAATTGGAACCATTTCCCAGTTTGACCTCTAGGTTTTATGGGTATTTTGACTCATACTGTGGTACTCTGTAGCCAGAGCCATATATTTAGAGAGTTTGGCCAACTTTTTGAAATTTGAATATTGTTCATATTCTCCATGTTATTTTAATCGGCACTAACATGGCTGACAATAATGTTTTCAAGTGTCATGTAAATGCGTCATAATGCTCATTCTAGACATTATTCCCAATGTAATGTTAATGGGGTGCTAACATGGCTGCCATAGCATGTTATAGAGTCATCTAAATGCATCATAATGCAGAAACCTCAATGGCCCAACTCTCTGAATACATGGCTCTGTGTATAGCCTGTCTGCTAATGATGAGGCTGTCATTAGCCGTGGGTGATGGGCAGATGAAGGCACCCGTGCAGTAGTCCTGAGAGAATGAGGGCCATATGTTGTGCTTATCAGCAAAGAAGAGATGTCCTTGCAGAGTGTGTGACTGCAATGTGTTGCAGTCACACACTCTGTCCATTGTGCAACTCCCTCAGGCTCTGGAATCAGCTCTCTCATCCAAACCACACATTCCAAAAGTATGAGTGGAGACAAAGCTGTGTGTGTTTGAGAGCGGTTGAGAGATGTTGAGGGAGAGCGAGAGAGGCATGGCCTCGACATACACTAACACAGTCGGTGGGGTCGTTGTGACCGCAGTGTCCTGAATGTCCTCCCATATTTCAGTCTAATGTGAGGATATGTAGTGCTGGTTGAGTGTTTCTCTATGTGCTGCTGAGAGCTGCCTGGTACAGCAGGCCTCATCTCTGCTACAGTTACTATAGATATGGGTGTCGGATCAAGGGCACTACTCCCTCCCTGATCAACTAATCTGGACAGACGTGGCAGAATGGGACCTAAGCCTTATCTTTACGTGTAACAAGGTTTAGCCGCTATTACTCCACCGCCTACGCTAATGATTGGACTGGTCTCAGTGTGTTGGAAGGAGAGTTGGCCTGGTTATAGGACTGTAAATAGAGTGACCATTATTAACATGTTAGTCAGTCTGTACTTCCTCTTTGTTTGCACCACCTGGTCTTAACTGGAAAAGCAAATGTGGACCACCACAAATATCCTGTATACTTTGACTGTGTAGTAGATGCACAGTTTGAGAAGAATCATGCAGATCTACTTTATTAATCCCAGTTGTCTTCCTCTCAGGCACACAGCAGGCTGGTTCCCCTTCAGACAAAGGCCCCTGGTCAGAGGTCCAAACAACCAGGTCCCTGAGGTCATCCAGAACCAGGACAGGAACCCAGTGCCACCGGTAAGACACATTTCCTCAGGGGCTGGATCTCTAGGGGTGGAAAACAGATATGACTTCATTACAAGGCATGTACTGTCTTATGTAGTAACATTCATCATACAGCATGTAGAGCAAGGCTGTCAAACTAATTTTGTCCCAGGGGTCGTATTCGTTCTTCAACGTGGTCCAGAGGGGTGCACTGAAAATTGGTTATACTTCCTAGCTGTCAGAATTAGCAAAAGATAGTCCTCTATCCATTGTTTTTGTAATTATCAATACTCCCTGACTGTCTAGCTTTAATCTTGTGGATTATTAGCAAGCTGGACAGAGTCAAGAACTGTATAAATGTTGGTCCATTGTAATTTTTACACAGTTTAGATTTGGTTTTAGTCATTTTGAAGTATATTTAGTTTGTGTCCCAGGAAACAAGCGGATTTAACTTCTTTAGAAAAACAGCCCTAATTTTGGAAACAAACATTATTATGTTGTCATCCAGTCATATTTATTGATTTTCCAAGCTATAGCACACACTATATTACATACAGTGCATTCGGAAAGTATTCAGACCCCTTCAATTTTTCCACATTTTGTTACGTTACATCCTTATTCTAAAATGTATTTACATTTTTTTATCGATCTACACACAATACCACATAATGACGAAGTGAAAACAGGTTTTTAAAAACAGAAATACCTTACTTACATAAGTATTCAGACCCTTTGCTATGAGACTCGAAATTGAGCTCAGGTGCATCCTGTTTCCATTGATCATCTTTGAGATGTTTCCACAACTTGATTATGAGTCCACCTGTGGTCAATTCAATTGATTGGAAATGATTTTGAAATGCACACACCTGTCTATATAAGGTCCCACAGTTGACAGTGCATGTCAGAGCAAAAACCAAGCCATGAGGTCGAAGGAATTGTCCGTAGAGCTCCGAGAAAGGATAGTGTCGAGCCACAGATCTGGAGAAAGGTACCAAAAAATGTCTGCAGCATTGAAGGTCTTAAGAACACAGTGGCATCCAACATTCTGAAATGGAACAAGTTTGGAACCACCAAGACTCTTCCTAGAGCTGACTGCCTAGCCAAACTGAGCAATTGTGGGAGAAGTGCCTTGGTCAGGGAGGTGACCAAGAACCTGATGGTCACTCTGACAGAGCTCCAGAGTTCCTCTGTGGAGATGGAAGAACCTTCCAGAAGGACAACCATCTCCGTAGCACTCCACCAATCATGTATTTATGGTAGAGTGGCCACTCCTCAGTAAAAGGCACTGAAAGGACTCATGAAGACAAGATTGAACTCTTTGGCCTGAATGCCAAGTGTCACATCTGGATAAACTATCTGTACAGTGAAGCATTTTTCTTTTTTTTACCTTTAACTAGGCAAGTCAGTTAAGAACAAATTCTTATTTTCAATGACAACCTAGGAACTGCCTTGTTCAGGGGCAGAACGACAGATTTTTACCGTGTCAGCTCGGGGATTCGATCTTCTAACCTTCCGGTTACTAGTCCAACGCTCTAACCACTAGGCTACCTGCCACATGGTGGTAACAGCATCATATTGTGGGGATGTTTTTTAGCGACAGGGACTGAGAGACTAATCAGGATCGAGGGAAAGATGAATGAGATCCTTGATGAAAACTTGCTCCAGAGCGGAGCAGAGAAGAATGGGGAAAAACTCCCCAAATACACGTGCTAAACTTATAGCGTCATACCCAAGAAGACTTGAGGCTGCAATCGCTGCCAAGTACCGAGTAAAGGGTCTGAATACTTTATGTAAATGTGATATAAAAAAATAAAAAAATTGCTTTGTCATTATGGGGTACTGTGCGTAGTTTGAGAAGAGGGGTGAAAACAATTGAATCCATTTTAGAATATGGTTGTAACTTAACAAAATGTGGAAAAAGTCAAGGGGTCTGAATACTTCCCGACTGCACCGTACAGTAGGTTTTCAAAGGACCAAAGAGAATGGTCTAATTTTTCATTTTTTGCCATGGACAAATAGTAGTTGTACGTATCATCCTGGCCCTCTTTGACTCCCCTGATATAGTTTAATTTAACTGTGTTTAAAAAAATACAGTTTAAGTGTTTTTTATATCTGAACTCTGGTGGTGGTGCTAACAGAGTTTTTCCTCTTCCCTCAGGTGGAGGTCCCTGCAGGAGAAGAGGGGGCCGAGGCGGAGGTTGGACCTGATGAACCACACCCCCTGACTGCAGTACCTGTGCCTCAACACAGGGTGTCCATCGTTTGGAGTGCCTGGATCTTCTTCAAAGCCTTCTTTGCCTCCCTCATCCCAGAGGCCCCGGGAGTGGCTAACTGAATAATCGACTTTTCCAGCAGGGGGCACACTGGAACTGAAGTTACCCTCAGTATCAGACCTGCCTCTCTGTCACGGGAAGTCCTCTCTCTGGCCTTCTGGATGGATGCCTGGATGGATGCCTGGACATTTTGTGAGAAATCATGAATGATTAAAAGCGTCAATGCATACAAAGCCCTGGCTGTAGTCTGTTAAGGGTGTGTGTTTAGGGATATGATGATTCATTCGGCGCTTCCTGCCTTATGATAGTGACCAAATGGTTGTATATACAGTACAGTACATACACCTCTCTCTGCCAAATGGTTGTAAATGCTGTAAATGTTTATTGGAACAAAACATTTAAATATTATTGTATTGTCTGTACACAGCACTTTACAAAACTTATCTTATTATTAGGGCTGGGACAATACTAATATCGCAATATTGTTTCCATTGCAAAAATGTAAACACGAAGCAGATCAAACTCTTTGCCCCTTTAAAAACCTTCTGTATGTAAAATATTGTCTGCTATATCTTGGAAAATAAATACATGTGATACTGGATGAGTAGTAATGTACACTCAGTGGCCAGTTTATTAGGGAACACCCATCGCCCACCGGGTCTGACCCCTTTTGCCTCCAGAACAGCCTGAATTCTCAGGGTCATGGATTCTACAAGGTGTGGCGTTCAAACATTACTCAATTGGTATCAATGGACCTGATGTGTGCTAGGGAAACCAATCCCCACACCATTACACCACCGCCACCAGCCTGTACCGTTGACACGAGGCAGAATATCAACGTAGTCAGATTCATGTTGCTAAATGCCAGATTTTGACTTTGCCATCAGCATGACTCAACAGGAACCAAGATTTGTCGGACCGGGCAATGTTTTTCCACTCCTCAATTGTTCAATGTTGGTGATTGCGTGCCCACTGGAGCCGCTTGTTGTTTTTAGCTGATAGGAGTGGAAACCGGATGGGCTGCAAAATCCCATCCGTGACAAGGACCGAGTTGTGCGTTCCGAAATGCCGTTCTGTACACTACTTGTACTGTGCCATTATTTTCCAGTTTGTTGCCTGCCTCGTAGCTTGCACGATTCTTGCCATTCTCCTACGACCTCTCATCAACGAGCTGTTTTCGCCAACAGACCTGCCCCTGACTGGATGTTTTTTTTCCCGCACGGTTCTCAGTTAACCGAAGATGACTCCGACGATTATACCATGCTTAAAGTCACTTACGTTACTTGTTATGCCCATTCTAACGTTCAATCGAACAGTAACTGAATGCCTCGATGCCCGTCTGCCTGCTTTATAAAGCAAGCCACGGCCACGTGACTCACTGTCTGTAGGAGCAAACAATTTGTGAACGGGTTGGTGTACCTAATAAACTGGCCAGTGATTGTATGTTTCCAACATACATGGGGCTGTTTTCCGAAATAGTTAAATCCACTTTGTGTTTTGTTTCCTTGCCACGATACTAACGAGTATCGCAATACTGGTATTGTGCCGGCCATACTTATTATGCAAACTTGCTTTAATCTGGGTTAAATTATGAGATGCTTATAGTGCTGTATGGTAAAATAGTTTGTATTGCTCTTGCTCAGAGATGGAAGTGCTATACAGGGTTGTGCATGAGTATTGAATGTTTCTCTGGTTGTCTCAGATGTGAAATGGAAGGCAGTGTTAACATAGTGTGGCTTTAATTCATTAGACTGGTTAAAGATCTTCTGAAAGTTGAATTATGTTAAACACGGGAATATGCAGTTGTGTGGGGCTTAGGCCAGACTGTTTTTGCAATTAAAATGGAATCATGCATAGTGACCTCGCTCCCTTGTTACACAATGAGAAAAATATATATTGTGATTCCTTTTGGAATGCCTTTAACTGTACACATACACTAAGTGTAATTCCCCCCCTAGTACGTTCTAGTGTGATTTATCTTTTTGTTTTTTATTTTGGTAAAACAGCTTTTTAATGGATGCTACTGTATCAAGAATATTTTGTGGAGACTTGCAATAAATTTACTTATTTAAAAGGATTGCCTCTTTAGATAGTTATTTACTAGACTACAGTCACCTAACAGAACAATAATACTTTAACACATCTAAAGTACTCACAAACACAAGCTTGTTCTAGACAACATGTTTGAGGACAATCAACAAAAATAGATTTAACATGTTCATAACATCTCTTGCAACAACAAAAAAATAGTTCAAATGGTCTACACAGTATACGCAAACGGAGCCGCCGGAGGTCGGTTTGGGTCACTACGTAGTTCTACGTACATTTGTGCGGCTGAATTTTTGGACTGCTGTGTAGATCCCTTAAGCCTCTGCTCCAACTCTACAGCTTTTGCTATCCAGAGTTCATTGACCTGTTGGAGAAACACAGCACAGCATTCTGTGTTAACAATGTGGGGTTTACTGTAGTACATTCCATGGTATTGTCCCCATCACTTCCTCTGAGCTATCCAGGCAGGCTAGGGAGTTCAGCTAGTACATTTGGTCCATAGAGACTCCCTCTAACCCAGCCCACTCTGCAAATGATCATATATGTCCTGGAACTACATATTTACTGGAAAGTACATATTTTTTTAGGAAGTTGTATTGACCAACATGGTCATGATTGATGAATATTTGCAGAAATAGTACCACAATTCCAATTTTCTTTACATTAAGCTGAAAGATTTTAGTGAAGGTTTAGCTGTATGGTTCCATCATTCTGGGTCAATATTGGCATTTCTGTGACTAAGGTATGGGAGTTTCTGAGAATGTGCCCTAGAAAAAGTGTCTGTATATCTGTTATTTACTGCCCTATAATAACCCTACCTCGCATGTACAGAAGTAGCCCCCTGGGCCCAGATAGAACACGTAATGACACCCACGCCCAAATAACCCGCTCTGGCCTGGTTGAGGCCCAATCACAGACTACAGGGGCAGTGTTGTGAAGTTTAGTTCAGCCAAGTTTAGCCTCAGTCTGAACCCCATCTCCCTAGAGGTGTCTTCTGTTCCCTCCCTCTTCCTCCCCTTGTCTCTTGTGCATGCTCAACACAGCCTGGATCAGTTAGTTCAGAGGTTCTGAGGAGGCACTACACAGCTCTGGGATCCAGTTTGAAGTCAGTGTTCATTTAGCTACTGGTGAGATGGATAAGTGTGTGATGACACTCCCAGTCCTGCTGCTGTTCCTGGGCCTGGTTGTGATGTCCCGATCCTGTCTAGAGCCAGCCTCTGCATACAGGTTCACTGGGGCTGTCTGTAGGCTGACCTACCCTGCAGCGGTGGTCTGTGAGTATCTATCTTATTGATTCCAGTCTCCCTACGGTGTTTTCTCAAATGTTTTTCACCAGAACTGTTACTCTCAGGGTAGTTAACTGTTTTGTAAAGTATTGTCTTTAGTCTACAGTGAGGGAAAAAACTGCCCACTGACAAAGAAATTATCAGTCTGTTATTTTAATGGTAGGTTTATTTGAACAGTAAGAGACAGAATAACAACAACAAAATCCAGAAAAACACATGTCAAAAATGTTATAAATTGATTTGCATTTTAATGAGGGAAATAAGTATTTGACCCCCTCTGCAAAACATGACTTAGTACTTGGTGGCAAAACCCTTGTTGGCAATCACAGAGGTCAGACGTTTCTTGTAGTTGGCCACCAGGTTTGCACACATCTCAGGAGGGATTTTGTCCCACTCCTCTTTGCAGATCTTCTCCAAGTCATTAAGGTTTCGAGGCTGACGTTTGGCAAATCGAACCTTCAGCTCCCTCCACAGATTTTCTATGGGATTAAGGTCTGGAGACTAGCTAGGCCACTCCAGGACCTTAATGTGCTTCTTGAGCCACTCCTTTGTTGCCTTGGCCGTGTGTTTTGGTCATTGTCATGCTGGAATACCCATCCACGACCCATTTTCAATGCCCTGGCTGAGGGAAGGAGGTCCTCACCCAAGATTTGACGGTACATGGCCCCGTCCATCGTCCCTTTGATGCGGTGAAGTTGTCCTGTCCCCTTAGCAGAAAAACACCCCAAAAGCATAATGTTTCCACCTCCATGGTTGAAGGTGGGGATGGTGTTCTTGGGGGTCTAGGCAGCATTCCTCCTCCTCCAAACACGGCAAGTTGAGTTGATGCCAAAGAGCTCCATTTTGGTCTCATCTGACCACAACACTTTCACCCAGTTGTCCTCTGAATCATTCAGATGTTCATTGGCAAACTTCAGACGGGCATGTAAATGTGCTTCCTTGAGCAGGGGGACCTTGCGGGCGCTGCAGGATTTCAGTCCTTCACGGCGTAGTGTGTTACTAATTGTTTTCTTGGTGACTATGGTCCCAGCTGACTATGGTCCCAGATCATTGACAAGATCTTCCCGTGCAGTTCTGGGCTGATTCCTCACAGTTCTCATGATCATTGCAAATCCACAAGGTGAGATCTTGCATGGAGCCCCAGGCTGAGGGAGATTGACAGTTCTTTTGTGTTTCTTCCATTTGCGAATAATCGCACCAACTGTTGTCACCTTCTCACCAAGCTGCTTGGCGATGGTCTTGTAGCCCATTCCAGCCTTGTGTAGGTCTACAATCTTGTCCCTGACATCATTGGAGAGCTCTTTGGTCTTGGCCATGGTGGAGAGTTTGGAATCTGATTGATTGCTTCTGTGGACAGGTATTATTTTATACAGGTAACAAACTGAGATTAGGAGCACTCCCTTTAAGAGTCACCTGGGAGCCAGAAAGTTTTCTGATTGAGAGGGGGTCAAATACTTATATCCCTCATTAAAATGCAAATCAATTTCTAACATTTTTGACATGCGTTTTTCTGGATTTTGTTGTTGTTATTCTGTCTCTCACTGTTCAAATAAACCTACCATTAAAATTATAGACTGATAATGTATTTGTCAGTGGGCAAATGTACAAAATCAGCAGGGGATCAAATACTTTTTTCCCTCACTGTATATATAGACAAATTGTGTATTTTCTCTTTAGTAAATGAGAAGACGACCAAGGTCATCCAGGCTGCGTTCCAGCATGCCAAATATCCAAGCATTAGCAATGAGAAGTCTATTCTCTTTGTTGGAAAGGTGAAATATGGACTTGCCAAGTGAGTGGACCTGACAGTCAGTGTACCTGCACCACATGCACGCGCTTATGCTGTTCCTTTCAACCTCCTCCATTCCCTCGCATGCCATCCTTTTATCCTGCATTCACTTACCATAGATGATGTATACGACACATGATTGGATGAATGCATAAGCACTCCTTTTTCAATCAATAACAGATTGGATGTCATCACGGTCGCCATTGCTTTGTTGTTTTGCTCCTTTATTCTTTCTAAAATGAACAACCAATAATAATGTCCTCTCCTGACCTTTGCCCTCTCAGCCTGGAGATCCATAACCTGTCGATTGGGCGGAGTGAGTTTGAGCTCATAGCAGGTGAAGGCATTGAGATTGCCATCTCCAACGTGTCTGCTGTTTTCAAAGGAACCATCCAGTATGGATATGGAAGCTGGCTGTGAGTCCTTCCATCAGTCATTTTTATTTATTTTCATTTGATTTCACCTTTATTTAACCAGGTAGGCAAGTTGAGAACAAGTTCTCATTTACAATTGCGACCTGGCCAAGATAAAGCAAAGCAGTTCGACACATACAACAACACAGAGTTACACATGGAGTAAACAAACATACAGTCAATAATACAGTATAAACAAGTCTATACACGATGTGAGCAAATGAGGTGAGAAGGGAGGTAAAGGCAAAAAAAGGCCATGGTGGCAAAGTAAATACAATATAGCAAGTAAAACACTGGAATGGTAGATTTGCAGTGGAAGAATGTGCAAAGTAGAAATAAAAATAATGGGGTGCAAAGGAGCAAAATAAATAAATAAAATAAATAAATACAGTAGGGAAAGAGGTAGTTGTTTGGGCTAAATTATAGGTGGGCTATGTACAGGTGCAGTAATCTGTGAGCTGCTCTGACAGTTGGTGCTTAAAGCTAGTGAGGGAGATAAGTGTTTCCAGTTTCAGAGATTTTTGTAGTTCGTTCCAGTCATTGGCAGCAGAGAACTGGAAGGAGAGGCGGCCAAAGAAAGAATTGGTTTTGTAGGTGACCAGAGAGATATACCTGCTGGAGCGCGTGCTACAGGTGGGTGATGCTATGGTGACCAGCGAGCTGAGATAAGGTGGGACTTTACCTAGCAGGGTCTTGTAGATGACATGGAGCCAGTGGGTTTGGCGACGAGTATGAAGCGAGGGCCAGCCAACGAGAGCGTACAGGTCGCAATGGTGGGTAGTATATGGGGCTTTGGTGACAAAACGGATTGCACTGTGATAGACTGCATCCAATTTGTTGAGTAGGGTATTGGAGGCTATTTTGTAAATGACATCGCCAAAGTCGAGGATTGGTAGGATGGTCAGTTTTACAAGGGTATGTTTGGCAGCATGAGTGAAGGATGCTTTGTTTGCGAAATAAGAAGCCAATTCTAGATTTAATTTTGGATTGGAGATGTTTAATATGAGTCTGGAACGAGAGTTTACAGTCTAACCAGACACCTAGGTATTTGTAGTTGTCCACATATTCTAAGTCAGAGCCGTCCAGAGTAGTGATGTTGGACAGGCGGGCAGGTGCAGGCAGCGATCGGTTGAAGAGCATGCATTTAGTTTTACTTGTATTTAATAGAAATTGGAGGCCACGGAAGGAGAGTTGTATGGCATTGAAGCTTGCCTGGAGGGTTGTTAACACAGTGTCCAAAGAAGGGCCAGAAGTATACAGAATGGTGTCGTCTGCGTAGAGGTGAATCAGAGACTCACCAGCAGCAAGAGCGACACCATTGATGGATACAGAGAAGAGAGTCAGCCCGAGAATTGAACACTGTGGCACCCCAATAGAGACTGCCAGAGGTCCGGACAGCAGACCCTCCGATTTGACACACTGAACTCTATCAGAGAAGTAGTTGGTGAACCAGGCGAGGCAATCATTTGAGAAACCAAGGCTGTCAAGTCTGCCGATGAGGATGTGGTGATTGACAGAGTCAAAGCCTTGGCCAGATCAATGAATACAGCTGCACAGTAATGTTTCTTATCGATGACGGTTAAGATATCATTTAGGACCTTGAGCGTGGCTGAGGTGCACCCATGACCAGCTCTGAAACCAGATTGCATAGCAATATTTTCATTGTGAAAAGGGAGGATGAGAGGGATGGAAATAGTTTGTGATATGATTAGATATAACTTTCTAGATCTTACAGTTAAGTATGTTGTGGTTTATCCAAATGTCATGTTGGCTACTACTGTAGTTTTGTATGTTAACCTTGAATAGCTGCGTGGTCATGACACTGCCATGTGTAATCTGTTTTGCAGTGTCAATGTGGGACATTCAGTAGATTTTGAAATTGATTCGCACATTGATCTTGGCATTAACCCCAAACTCTGTAAGTACCTTTTTCTACCCATTGTTTGTGTGGTGTTCAATGTTCACTCTTCCTTCTCATTCTTCCAAAGAGTTTACAGGAATCTTATCTTACCTTTTGTAATGTATTTCCTGCCAGTGATCATGTGCTTTCTCTGTCTCAGATTGTGGAAAGGGGAAAGTTGCTGCAGACACATCAGACTGCTACCTCACATTCCACAAGCTGGATCTCCTGCTGCAGGGAGACAGGGAGTAAGTGGCACGTTCTGGAACTCAGATAGTTTTATACACATAGTGTAAAATGGTTTATCTGTAATGTCCTCTTCCTTCAAGGGAAGTAACATGAAGGACAAACCCTGTGTTTTACATTCTGGCTTTAGGCCTGGCTGGCTCAAGAGGCTGTTCACAAACTTCATCACCTTCACTGTGAAGCTGGTTATTAAAAGCCAGGTGAGTGATGATTAGAGGGAAATATAGGAGAATAATGTACTGTTGGACTTAGGGCAGGCCGTCTTTGTAAATAAGAATTTGTTCTTAACTGACTTGCCTAGTTAAATAAACCTGCAGTGTATCAAAGTATTGGACAGAGGCCTCGCTGATGGCTCAACTCTGCCCTCTACTGTCTTGTTAATGCAACCCAGCAAAAACATTGTCACATCAGCTGCAACATAGAATTAAACAATATCCCTGTTTTCGTCATCTTAGATCTGTAAGGAGATCAATAATGTGGCAAACATATTGGCTGACTTTATACAGGAACGAGCAGGTATGGACACGTTTGGGGAGCCTGGGTAGATAGCACACGAAGCCTATAGAGGTATCAAGACGTTCTCTTATTTAGAATATCTGTCAGTGACTATGTTTACATCTCCGCGTTGATTCCCACAGAGCAATTCCTTAGTGATGGTGACATCAGCATGGATATTGGAGTAACTTCTGCCCCTGTCATCACATCCAATTACATTGAATCATACCACAAGGTACTGTATATCCCTTTATTATCTAGCATCCATATTCATTGTACATGATGATGCACAATGCCAATTGTTATTATATGTATTACAGTATCTTCTGTCTTCCCATGATGTCCAGGGTCTGGCCAAATACAACAACATGACAGCTGTCATCAATGAGTCTGTATTCGACCCCAGCCAACTGACAGAGGACCGCATGCTTTACTTCTGGATCTCTGATGAGGTCTTCAACCCCCTGATTACAGCTGCCCACCAAGATAGACGTTTTGTCCTCAACATCTCTGGCCTGGAGCTCACAGTAGGTGTCTACCAGACTAGTGGAAGTCATGTGGACTAGTGTCCAAGGCAGCATTTATCAGGAAAATAGTAATCAGGACTTGTTGTTGGGGTTTGGTCCACGGTGTGTTACAATATGTTAGAGGCAGGGAAACTGACTGTAGCACTGTGACGGGGAATGACATTCTTGTTCATTACAAGCTGAATTACTGTGTTTGTTTTAATGTATGCCAGTTATTTAACATGGTCAATTTCATTTCAGGAACTGTTTAAGACACATTTGTCTACCCCCATTCCAGAGTTCCTTAGCCAGGTATGTGACAAACCCACTCAGGACAGTCCTCAGACAGACACAATATGTTTTTATCAGCTCCACAGACCATGTGACCTATCTTGGCCTCTGCAATTTAGTGGTGTTTTGAGTTTCATTGTATTTCAAACCTCATATATTGTGTACACAGGTAAGTCAGTGTGCTAAATCTGTCTGTGCCTGTATGAAACCTGTCTCTCTGTATCCTTTTGGCAGTTTCTGTCCTCTGAGGAGCCAGTGCTGAGAGTGTGGAGTGTGTCAGTGCCTCACCTGTGGACGACTCCAATGGGCACCTATGTCAGAGCTGTGGCTGCAGCGGAACTGACTAGCGGAGCTGAGGACATCCCAGGACTTTACTTTGAGATGGTCAGCCAAACAAACACCTGTTTTAATATTTTAAATGATAGCCTGGCATCAGACAGTAATGTGTCCAAGAAGAGTAGCTGAATGGGGTTTGTCGTTGTCTAGGAGGTGGAGGTTGTAGTGACTGCTTCCTACGCCAAGAAGAAACTGATCCTAATCGCTACAACATCACAGTGAGTCCATTTACGCGCCTATACTGTAGTGAACATGTACATACACATGTATAGGAACTGCATATGTGAGTAAAGGCATTACATGAATACCATGCTTTTAATTGGGCTTGTGATACTGACTCCACTGTGCCTCTATAAGGGATACAGACTGTAATGGTTTAGTAAAACACTTTCTGATTGCATGGCAGTTTACTAACTAAGTATACGGAACAAAAATATAAACGCAACATATAACGTGTTGGTCCCATGTTTCCTGAGCTGAAATAAAAGATCTCAGAAATGTTCGATAAGCACAAAAAGCTTATTTCTCTCAAATTTTAGGGACAAATTTGATTTCATCCTTGTTAGTGAGCATTTCTCCTTTGCCAAGATAATTCATCCACCATCCAGTTTTGAGCAAGCATGCAATTGGCATGCTGACTGCAGGAATGTCCACCAGAGTTGTTGCCAGAGAATTTAATGTCCATTTCTCTGCCATAAGCCGCCTTCAATGCCGGCCTCACAAATGCTGACCATGTGTAACCACGCCAGCCCAGGACCTCCACATCTGAATTCTTCATCTGCGGAATAGTCTGAAACCAGCCACCCGAACAGCTGATGAAACTGTGGGTTTGCACAACTGAAGAATTTCTGCACAAACTATCAGAAACCGTCTCAGGGAAGCTAATCTGCGTGCTCAAATCAAAACTCTAATAAAATATTATTGGTCACATACACATATTTAGCAGATGTTATTGCGGGTGTAGCGAAATGCTTGTGTTCCTAGCTCCAACAGTGCAGTAAATATACTTCTCCCACTGGCAAAGTAGCTCAAAAGGGGCGATGATATTATTCACGCTTCTTTGAAAATATATATAATAAATTATCAACCCTGCAAGCAATACAAGACTATTATCATGGTGGGAGATTGTAATACTATTTTAAATACCTTAATGGACCGTAATCAAAATCACATTACAAACTATCACCCTCGTGCTGTAGACACCCTCGTGTCATTGTAAATAAGAATTTGTTCTTAACTGACTTGCCTAGTTAAATAAAAAAAAACATGGCGGAGGCTCAATCAAGCTAGTTGTCTTGACTTCTTTCTTATGTCATTCTCATTGGCACCAAAAGTAAAAACGGGGTTGATAGGGGATAGAATGCTGTCGGACCATCAAATAATTGACATATACATTACTCTTACTGAATTTCCACGTGGGCGAGGATATTGGACATTTAATCACAGCCTATTGGATGATAACTTGTTTTTAACTAGGACAGAGTTAATTTTTCTGACATAACATAGGTACAGCAAATCCCCTTATTGTATGGGACACTTTAAATGTGAAGAAAAGATAGGTAGCAATAAAAACTGTACCATAGAGGCTCAGAATAAGTGAGAGGAAAAACAAAAAGAAACGGAACTAATTCAACAAAGATCACAAGTAATATATTATAATAATAAAGCAAAGTGGATGGAATATGGAGAGAAATGCACCAAATTATTTTTACATCTTCAACATAGAAATGCTACCAAAAAGAATTTACTGAAACTTGTTACAAGTGAGAGTCACCCATGATTCACCAAATTATATTTTGAAAGTGGAAGTGGAGTAGGCCTACATTAAGGATATATTTTAGTTTCAGTCTCTTCTATCTTCTCTAACCGAAGCTAATTGTATGGATTTAAAATATATATATATATATATATATGTAAAATTAACAGCCATACAGAAAGACTCATGTGAAGGTGAAACAGAAGAACTTATTGATGCAATTAAAGCCTGTGAGTCCGGGAAAAGTCCAGGGCTGGATGGCATACCAGTAGAGGTATACCAAAACTGTTTTGATATACTCAAAGGACATTTATTAGCATGTTTTAATCACTCCTATGTAAATGTTAGATAATCAGACACTCAACAAGGTCTGATTTCATTATTACTGAAACAGAATATAACATGTGGGAAATAGAAAGATCCAGTCCATTGAAAACATTTGGAGGCCCCTTACAATTCAGTGTTGTGATGCAACAATTCTTGCAGAATGTATTGAATTTAAAAGGAATTGTCGGATATTATTCATTCTAATCAGACAGGCTTTTTACATGGATGAAACATTGGAGATAATATAAGGCAAGTACTGGAAACAATAGAACACTATGGAAAATCTGGGAAACCAGACCTGCTTTCATAGCGGATTTTGAAAAGGCTTTTGATAAAGTATGACTGGAGTTTATACATAAATGCCTGGAACATTACAATTTTGGGAAATCTCTTATAAAATGAGTTAAGGTTATGTATAGTAACCCTAGGTGTAAAATAATAAATAATGGCAACATCTCAGAAAGGTTTAAACTATCTAGAGGAGTAAAACAAGGTTGTCCACTATCGGCATTATGGCCATCAAAATGTTAGCTATTAAAATCAGATCCAACCCTAATATTAAGGGACTAGAAATCCAGGGCTTAAAAACAAAAGGTGTCATTGTACGCTGATGATTTATGTTTTCTTTTAAATCCACAACTTGGATCCCTCCACAGCCTCATAGAGGATCTAGATAATTGTTCCAATCTCTCTGGATTACTATATTATGTATTGGAACACACAAAAAAAACTTTTACATTACTGTGTAGTTTACCAATAAAATGGCCTGATAGTGATGGAGATATACTTGGTATACATATCTCGAAATAAATACATGATCTCACTCCAATACATTTTTATAGAAAGTTACAAAAAATAGATAAGCTCTTGCTACCATGGAAAGGTAAATACCTTTCTATTTGTGGAAAAATCACCCTGATTAACTCTTTAGTAATATCCCAGTTTACCTATTTGCTTATGGTCTTGAGAACATAGAGAACAGTTTTTTAAATTATTTGAGAAAACATATTCAAATTTATTTGGAATGGCAAGCCAGACAAAATTAAATGGGCCTATTTATATACAGTGAGGGGAAAAAAATATTTTATCCCCTGCTGATTTTGTACGTTTGCCCACTGACAAAGTAATGATCAGTCTATAATTTTAATGGTAGGTTTATTTGAACAGTGAGAGACAGAATAACAACAAACAAATCCAGAAAAACGCATGACAATTTTTTTTTAAATTGATTTGCATTTTAGTGAGGGAAATAAGTATTTGACCCCTCTGCAAAACATGACTTAGTACTTGGTGGCAAAACCCTTGTTGGCAATCACAGAGGTCAGACGTTTCTTGTAGTTGGCCACCAGGTTTGCACACATCTCAGGAGGGATTTTGTCCCACTCTTTGCAGATCTTCTCCAAGTCATTAAGGTTTCGAGGCTGACGTTTGGCAAATCAAACCTTCAGCGCCCTCCACAGATTTTACCCTATGTTCAAGAAAGGCCTTTTTCCCCTTAAATTCAGATTACAACCTCTCACTTTCAGTTATTTGAAAAGGAAATCCTCTCCCAAATATCGCTGTTTTCAAAACAAGCCATAGAAAGTTTGTTGCAATTTCAATTTAATCCACCAGAAAAGACAACAAATAATACAACAAATATTATGGTTAAACTCAACTATACTAATTGATTAAAAAATCAATTAAATCAATTTTGAAAAAATGTTTTAAAAAGGTATAATCTTCGTAAAATATATTATAAATAGGACTGGTGGAGTTATGTCACACATGCAGCTAACAAAAACAAATGGAAATGTCTGCTCTATCCAAAATTACAACCAACTAATTGCAGCATTAACGCAAAATGGAAGAGGAAAGGGGAAAAGGAAGGAACTTGTCTGTCGGCATTACATTGAAGACCAAAATTGGTTAAAGAAAATTGTGATAAATAAAAAAGTATAGCAGTTTAATTTAAGGACCAAAAAATGTACAGCCGTGCCACATAGATTGCAAAATAGTTAGGAAGAGATTTTCGATGTACCGATTCCATGGCACATGGTTTATGAACTGATAAGCAAAACGACTTCGGATCGAACCCACAAATGCTGATGCTCCAGATACTCAACTAGTCTAAAGAAGGCCAGTTTATTGCTTCTTTAATCAGAACTACAGTTTTCAGTTGTGCTAACATAATTGCAAACGGGTTTTCTAATGATCAATTAGCATTTTAAAATGATTAACGTAGATTTAGCTAACACACCGTGCCATTGGAACACAGGAGTGACGGTTGCTGATAATGGGCCTATGTAGATATTCCATTAGAAATCAGTCGTTTCCAGCTACAATAGTCATTTACAACATTAACAATGTCTACACTGTATTTCTGATCAATTTGATGTTATTTTAATGGACAAAAATGTTGCTTTTCTTTCAAAAACAAGGACATTTCTAAATGACCCCTAACTATATATATATATATATATATACATATACATACATACATACATATACACACACACACACACACACACAGTGGGGCAAAAAAGTATTTAGTCAGCCACCAATTGTGCAAGTTCTCCCACTTAAAAAGATGAGAGAGGCCTGTAATTTTCATCGTAGGTACACTTCAACTATGACAGACAAAATGAGAAAATAAAATCCAGAAAATCACATTGTAGGATTTTTTTATGAATTTATTTGCAAATTATGGTGGAAAATAAGTATTTGGTCACCTACAAACAAGCAAGATTTCTGGCTCTCACAGACCTGTAACTTCTTCTTTAAGAGGCTCCTCTGTCCTCCACTCGTTACCTGTATTAATGGCACCTGTTTGAACTTGTTATCAGTATAAAAGACACCTGTCCACAACCTCAAACAGTCACACTCCAAACTCCACTATGGCCAAGACCAAAAAGCTGTCAAAGGACACCAGAAACAAAATTGTAGACCTGAACCAGGCTGGGAAGACTGAATCTGCAATAGGTAAGCAGCTTGGTTTGAAGAAATCAACTGTGGGAGCAATTATTAGGAAATGGAAGACATACAAGACCACTGATAATCTCCCTCGATCTGGGGCTCCACGCAAGATCTCACCCCGTGGGGTCAAAATGATCACAAGAACGTTGAGCAAAAATTCCAGAACCACACGGGGGGACCTAGTGAATGACCTGCAGAGACCTGGGACTAAAGTAACAAAGCCTACCATCAGTAACACACTACGCCGCCAGGGACTCAAATCCTGCAGTGCCAGACGTGTCCCCCTGCTTAAGCCAGTACATGTCCAGGCCCGTCTGAAGTTTGCTAGAGAGCATTTGGATGATCCAGAAGAAGATTGGGAGAATGTCATATGGTCAGATGAAATCAAAATATAACTTTTTGGTAAAAACTCAACTCGTCGTGTTTGGAGGACAAAGAGTGCTGAGTTGCATCCAAAGAACACCATACCTACTGTGAAGCATGGGGGTGGAAACATCATGCTTTGGGGCTGTTTTTCTGCAAAGGGACCAGGACGACTGATCCGTGTAAAGGAAAGAATGAATGGGGCCATGTATCGTGAGATTTTGAGTGAAAACCTCCTTCCATCAGCAAGGGCATTGAAGATGAAACGTGGCTGGGTCTTTCAGCATGACAATGATCCCAAACACACTGCCCGGGCAACGAAGGAGTGGCTTCGTAAGAAGCATTTCAAGGTCCTGGAGTGGCCTAGCCTGTCTCCAGATCTCAACCCCATAGACAATCTTTGGAGGGAGTTGAAAGTCCGTGTTGCCCAGCAACAGCTCCAAAACATCACTGCTCTAGAGGAGATCTGCATGGAGGAATGGGCCAAAATACCAGCAACAGTGTGTGAAAACCTTGTGAAGACTTACAGAACACGTTTGACCTCTGTCATTGCCAACAAAGGGTATATAACAGAGTATTGAGATAAACTTTTGTTATTGACCAAATACTTATTTTCCACCATAATTTGCAAATTAATTAATTAAAAATCCTACAATGTGATTTGTGATGTGATGTAAGGGATTTTTTCCCCTTATTTTGTCTGTCATAGTTGAAGTGATGAAAATGATGAAAATTACAGGCCTCTCTCATATTTTTAAGTGGGAGAACTTGCACAATTGGTGGTTAACTAAATACTTGTTTATGTATATATATACCTCACACTGCTGCCTATGTCTGTGCAAGTAAAGAAACAACACTTATGTGACTTTGCTTCTTCCCACTAAAGAATTTCCATAATGAAGGATTCACTGTCCACAGACACACTGCAGGTGAGAATTAAATAGGCATACTGAATCCCAATCTAAGTGACCAGTAGCGGTGGTAGATTGCTTTATTTCTCATTTCCTTATGCTCTCCAGATGGTTGAAGCCCACATTGAATATTTGAAAGAGGCAGTGGAGAAAATAGGTGTCCCAAAAGTCATATCCAGTGAGTACTGTTTCATCCTCTCAGGCTTAGTGAATTGTGATATACAGTGCATATGGAAAGTATTCAGACCCACATTTTGTTACATTACAGCCTTATTCTAAAAGGAATTTAATTGTTTTTTCTCTCATCAAACTAAAGTTGAAGTTTATATACAGTTTAGCCAAATACATTTAAACTCAGTTTTTCACAATTCCTGACATTTAATCCTAGTAAAAAGTCCCTGTCTTAGGTCAGTTAGGATCACCACTTTTATTTTATGAATGTGAAATGTCAGAATAATAGTAGAGAGAATGATTTATTTCAGCTTTTATTTCTTTCTATATTTCTATAGGATTGAGGTCAGGCTTTGTGATGGCCACTCCAATACCTTGACTTTGTTGTCCTTAAGCCATTTTGCCACAACTTTGGAAGTATGCTTGGGGTCATTGTCCATTTGGAAGATCCATTTGCGACCAAGCTTTAACTTCCTGACTGATGTCTTGAGATGTTGCTTCAATATATCCACATAATTTTCCTCCTCCATGATGCCATCTATTTTATGAAGTGCAGTCCCTCCTGCAGCAAAGCACCTCCACAACATGATGCTGCCACCCCAGTGCTTCACGGTTGGGATGGTGTTCTTCGGCTTGCAAGCCTCCACCTTTTTCCTCAGTTCCTTCTTGGAACTGATGGTCATTATGGCCAAACAGTTCTATTTTTGTTTCATCAGACCAGAGGACATTTCTCCAAAAAGTATGATCTTCGTCCCCATGTGCAGTTGCAAACCGTAGTCTGGCTTTTTCATGACGGTTTTAGAGCAGTGGCTTCTTCCTTGCTGAGCAGCCTTTCAGGTTATGTCGATATAGGACTCGTTTTACTGTAGATTTACATACTTTTGTACCTGTTTCCTCTAGCATCTTCACACGGTCCTTTGCTGTTGTTCTGGGATTGATTTGCACTTTTCGCGCTAAAGTACGTTCATCTCTAGGACACAGAACGTGTCTTCTTCCTGAGTGGTATGACAGCTGCATGGTCCCATGGTGTTTATACTTGCGTACTATTGTTTGTACAGATGAATGTGGTACATTCAGGCGTTTGGAAATTGCTCCCAAGGATGAACCAGACTTGTGGTGGTCTACAATTATTTTCTGAGGTCTTGGCTGATTTATTTAGAATTTCCCATGATGTCAAGCAAAGAGACTTTGAAGGTAGGCCTTGAAATACATCCACAGGTACACCTCCAATTGACTCAAATCATGTAAATTACCCTATCAGAAGCTTCTAAAGCCATGACATAATTTTCTGGAATTTTCCAAGCTGTTTAAGGGCACAGTCAACTTGGTGTATGTAAACTTCTGACCCACTGGAATTGTGATACAGTGAATTATAAGTGAAATAATCTGTCTGTAAACTTTTGTTGTAAAAATGACTTTTGTCATGTACGAAGTAGATGTCCTAACTGACTTGCCAAAACTATAGTTTGTTAACAAGAAATTTGTGGAGTGGTTGAAAAATGAGTTTTAATGACTCCAACCTAAGTGTATGTAAACTTCCGACTTCAACTGTACATACAATACCCATAAAGACAAAGCAAAAACTGTTTTTTTTAAATATCACATTTACATAAGTACTTAGACCCTTTACTCAGTACTTTGTAGAAGCACCTTTGGCAGTGATTACAGCCTCAAATCTTATTGGGTATGACGCTACAAGCTTGGCACACCTGTATTTGGGGACTTTCCCCCATTCTTCTCTGCAGATCCTCTCAAGCTCTGTCCGGTTGGATGGAGAGTGTTGCTGCACAGCTATTGTCAGGTCTCTCCAGAGATATTAGATCGGGTTCAAGTCCGGGGTCTGGCTGGGCCACTCAAGGACATTCAGAGACTTTTCCTGATGCCACTCCTGCGTTGTCTTGGCTGTGTGCTTAGGGTCATTGTCCTGTTGGAAGGTGAGCCTTCACCCCAGTCTGAGGTCCTGAGTGCTCTGGTGCAGGTTTTCATCAAGGATCTCTCTGTACTTTGTGCCGTTCATCTTTCCCTCAATCCTGACTAGTTTCCCAGTCCCTGCCGCTGAAAAAATCCCCAAGGCATGATGCTGCCATGCTTCACCATGCTTCAAACATGACAATTGGAGTTCAATCTTGGTTTCATCAGACCAGAGAATGTTGTTTCTTGTGATCTGAGAGTCCTTTTGGTAAGCTCCAAGCGGGCTGTCATGTGCCTTTTACTGAGGAGTGGTTTCCATCTGGCCACTCTACCATAAAGGCCTGATTGGTGGAGTGCTGCAGAGATGGTTGTCCTTCTGGATGGTTCTCCCATCTCCACAGAGGAACTCTGGAGCTCTGTCAAAGTAAACATTGGGTTCTTGGTCCCCTCCCTGACCAAGGCCCTTGTACCCCGTTTGCTCAGTTTGGCCGGGCGGCCAACTCTAGGAAGTGGTTTGGTGGTTCCAAACTTCTTCCATTTAAGAATGATGGAAGCCACTGTGTTCTTGGGGACCTTTTAATGCTGTTTGGAACCCTTCCCCAGATCTGTGTCTCGACACAATCCTGTCTCGGAGCTCTACGGATAATTCCTTCGACCTCATGGCTTGGTTTTTTCTCTGACATGCAATGTCAACTGTAGGACCTTATATAAACAGGTGTGCGGCTTTCCCAATCGTGTCCAATCAATTGAATTTACCACAGGTTGATTCCAATCAAGTTGTAGAAACATCTCAAGGATGATCAATGGAAACGGGATGCACCTGAGCTCAATTTCGAGTCTCATAGCAAAGGGTCCGAATACTTATGTAAATAAGGTATTTCTGTTTTTTACTTTTTACTTTTTTACTTTTTCATTTCTAAAAACCTGTTTTCACTTTGTCATTATAGGGTATTGTGTGTAGATTGATGAGGATTAAAAATATATATATTTTAGAATAAGGCTGTAACGTAACAAAATGTGGAAAAAGTCAAGGGGTCTGAATACTTTCCGAATGCACTGTAAGTGTGTTGTTGTGAACAATATAATATGTTCCTCTTTTGACTGTTGTCTTAGAACTAGAACCAAGTTTAACTGCACTACTGGACAAACAGGGAGCAAATCTGTTTGAGCTCATCGAACCCCAGGTTGTTTCTCAGGATGTGAGTACTCATACATACACCTTCACTTCATTCTTACTCATAAGCTCAAATTAAAATATATACGCAAACTATAGGACTAAGTAAATATTTTACAGAACGGATACTATTCATTGTCATCTGTCTTTCTGTCTGTAGGGTTTTGTGATTATCCAGACAGACTTTGCCTTTCCTCATCATCTGCTTGTGGAATTCCTCAGGAAGACTCTGGAGTGATTCTAATGTTGAGATGGTGGGAGTGGTCACAGCCGCTCCCTGTCCCTGTGCATCAAATCACATACAGTAGGCTACAGTATACCGAGGTCTAATGTGCAATGTTTTGAATGACTGTATTAGTGGAGGTGTTGATAAACTTACACTTCGGAATACAATTACTAGTTGTATTTGCACATTAAACAGGAACAGGTGCAAACACATAGAAAATTAGGCACTCTGTGTGTGAAAAGGTTTTTGAAAAGGTCACTCAGGTCTTTGTACACTCATTATGAACTTCTGTATTGACATGGTTGATTATGTCTCTTAACCTTGTCCCTAAAGCTGAATTAGAAATACAACTTGGCTCAATAAGAAACATGATTTGTATTTGCATACTGTAAGTAAAGGGTTAAATGTGACCATGGCAGTAGGGTATTTCCACTTATTGTGATTGGATTGGTTAATTTAATATTCCATGGATCAGGTGGCACAGAGCAGGTAGAACCGGTTCCTCTGCCAACTGCCCTGATGTACCAGGTGTCCCTCTGCCCTCTGGGAAGATAGCCATTCATCGATAGAAGATGGCTTCAGAATGGAAACAATACCAACTTGTTTGGTCTCTGAAATGTCCCACTGAAATGTGCATCTTTTAAATAAACTAATATATGGTTGATGGTAGTCTCCTTTTAATTCACACACTTGTTTTATAAAATAAAGTAATACAGGAGATATGTATTGGAAAATAAGTTATATTTCATAATACATATAGGGACAATGTTCTTATATAAAAGAAAGTACTACATCTTCACAATGAAAGAAAGTCTTCTCATATAAATGATATTGCCTGCCCCTTCCACCTCTCCTCCAGCAATATGCTTATGACTGTATAGCTTACATGTAGCCAGGTCATTCCTACAATGTGTCACAACAGCCTTAGCTTTGGCTCCCCCTCTTGTTCAGCTCAGGCATTCGGCATCACCGGCCTTCTAGTTGCTGCCGAACCTGATGCTAGCAAACACCCTTCCCTGATCAACCCAGGACTTGTCTCGTCATCATTACACACACCTGGTTCCAATCCCCACTCTGTCACTGTATATATACTCCCTCTGTCATTTGTCTTTGTCGGTCATTGTAAATGTTGCTCGTTTTCCTGAGAGGAAGCTCTCCTACTATTTCCTGAGTACTTTATTATTTTGCACTTTAGGTTTCGTCACGATTTTATAATTATAGTGCTTGTGTCACAAGTGTAGAAAGGAGTAGGCAGGAGCCAGTCATTGTAACAATAATCGACAGGACAATGGTAAACCATGGGCACACTTATACAATTACTAATCACTGGGAATAGGGGCCAGGTGTGCGTAATGAAAGTTTTGTAGGGATCTGTGACAGATTTCATGTAATAGACATTGTTAGGTTCTAATTTTTAAGAGTAAATTACTCCACGGACACCAGAAAAGCTTAACCAAGTAGAATTCTTCCCAAAGGGTCGATACAGCTGTAATTCAGACACATATATGGCATCCCCCGTGGTAGTATTCATACCCCACTTTGGGTGGAGTCTACTCCTTATCGCTAAACATGGCATCATTCTTCATGGCATCATGGCATCAAGCTGGGAGCTAAGTGATATGAGCCTTCAACGGTTTCACCCTTATTAGTACTGCCACATGTGATCGTGTTCCTTGCACTCTGCCACATGCGATCGTGTTCCCAGCCCCTCCCAAGCTTCATTACGACCCCTCATGTCTGTTTTGTAACTAATGTTCCTATACTTCTGAGTATAAAAATGTTCAAAGTTTCACCCTGAATCCAACAACATACACAAAATAGTCCAAATTGGTGAAGTGAAATGAAAAAAAAAAACGGAAAAGTGGTGCGTGCATATGTATTCACCCCCTTTGCTATGAAGCCCCTAAATAAGATCTGGTGCAACCAATTACCTTCAGAGGTCACATAATTAGTTAGATTGCACACAGGTAGACTTTATTTAAGTGTCACATGATCTCAGTATATGTTCTGAAAGGCCCCAGAGTCTGCAACACCACTAAGCAAGGGAACCACCAAGCAAGCGGGACCATGAAAAACAAGGAGCTCGCCAAACAGGTCATGGACAAAGTTGTGGAGAACTACAGATCAGAGTTGGGTTATAATAAAATATCAGAAACTTTGAACATCCCATGGAGCACCACAACAAACCTGCCAAGAGAGGGCCTCCCACCAAAACTCATGGACCAGGCTGGGCTTTACGGAAGAGTGGCCAGAAAAAAATCCATTGCTTAAAGAAAAAAGTAAGCAAACACGTTTGGTGTTCGCCAAAAGGCATGTGGGAGACAAACATATGGAAGAAGGTACTCTGGTCAGATGAGGCTAAAATTGAGCTTTTTGGCCATCAAGGAAAACGCTATGTCTGTCGCAAACCCAATACCTCTCATCACCCTGAGAACACCATCGCCACAGTGAAGCATGGTGGTGGCAGCATCATGCTGCGGGGATGTTTTTCATCGGCATGGACTGGGAAACTGGTCAGAATTGGAGGAATGATGGATGGCACTAAATACAGGAAATTCTTGAGGGAAACCTGTTTCAGTCTTCCAGAGATTTGAGACTGGGACGGAGGTTGACCTTCCAGCAGGACAATGACCCTAAGCATACTGCTAAAGCAACACCCGAGTGGTTTAAGGGGAAACATTTAAATGTATTGAAATGGCCTAGTCAAAGCCCAGACCTCAATCCAATTGAGAATCTGTGGTATGACTTAAAGATTGCTGTACACCAGCGGAACCCATCCAACTTGAAGGAGCTGGAGCAGTTTTGCCTTGAAGAATGGGCAAAAATCCCGGGGACTAGATGTGCCAAGCTGATAGAGACATACCCCAAGAGACTTGCAGCTGTAATTGCTGCAAAAGATGGCTCTACAAAGTATTGACTTTTAGGGGTGAATAGTTATGTACGCTCAAGTTCAGTTTTTTGTCTTATTTCTTGTTTGTTTCACAATAAAACGTATTTTGCATCTTCAAAGTGGTAGGCATGTTGTGTAAATCAAATGATACAAACCCCCCAAAAATCAATTTTAATTCCAGGTTGTAAGGCAACAAAATAGGAAAAATGCCAAGAGGGGTGAATACTTTCGCAAGCCACTATAGGTGCATAATCCTAACGGTGGAACCTAACAGGGTGGACATTTGGAGCCTGATTAACCATCAAGATTAATTGTCAGATTCAACAGAAGATGTCTTTGTTTCTTGGGACCTAGAACGAGCATCTCTGTTTTGTCCGAGTTTAAAAGTTGAAAGTTTGCAGCCATCCACTTCTGTCTGAAACCCAAGCTTCTAGCGAGGGCAATTTTGGGGCTTCACCATGTTTCATTGCAATGTACAGCTGTGTGTCATCGCATAGCAGTGAAAGTTAACATTATGTTTTCGAATGACATCCCCAAGTGGTAAAACATATAGTGAAAACCATAGTGGTCCTAAAACGGAACCTTGAGGAACACCGAAATTTACAGTTGATTTGTCAGAGGACAAACCACTCACAGAGACAAACTGATATCTTTCCTACAGATAAGATCTAAACCAGGCCAGAACTTGTCCATGTAGACTAATTTGGGTTTCCAATCTCTCCAAAAGAATGTGGTGATCGATGGTATCAAAAGCAGCACTAAGGTCTAGGAGCACGAGGACAGATGCAGAGCCTCGGTCTGATGCCATTAAAAGGTCATTTACCACCTTCACAGTCTAAAAGACTGAAGCATTTCGTACACATTGTTTGTCTTCAGGAAGGCAGCTTTTTCAAAAAATGTTGAGAGGAATGGAAGATTCGATATAGGTTGATAGTTTTTAAAATATTTTCTGGGTCAAGGTTTGGCTTTTTCAAGAGAGGCTTTTTGGATTGTTCTTATTTTCCTCAATCAAGTACAAGTAAAAATCGACAATGAATGTGGCTATTTCACACTGTTTGCTTTCCCAAATTTGTGGGCGTGGTTGAGGGGAATTCTTTATTACTTGAATACAGGGACGCAACTGTCACTGGGGGGGGGACATGGCAGGCAGGGGTCAAAACCGGGAAGCCTATCAAAAAGAGAATAGCAACAGGAGTACAGGGAAAAACATGCTGGTTGACTTAACTAACATACAAGACAAACTGGCACAGAGGGCTAGGAAACACAAGGATAAATACACTGGGGAAAATAAGCGACACCTGGAGGGGGTGGAGACAATCACAGGAACAGGTGAAACAGATCAGGGCGTGACCACCTTTTACACAGACACGGTATTAACAGCTCTTCAGGCTTCACTGTTATGGTGCACAGTCAGTACGCAACACTATGCTCATAATGTCTTAGCAGGATCAGACAGCCAGGGAAAACCAGTCTACGGAGCACAGGTGAATTTTGCAGTATATTATAACAATCAATGAATGGATACAAAGTTCCATCTTAAGTTGATGGGTAGGCTACTGTCTGGGAATGTTATTTTCAATTATTGAACAAATTATTATATTCTTGGATAATGTATACCAAGGTAATTCTTTTTCACGCCTCATCTGAGCAGGATTAGATGGTGATGGGTCTCATCAGGAATAACTGAATATCATGCACTCAGAAATTTCTTTATGCTGATGTAGGTGTAAAACACAAAAGGGGACATATTTGCATATGTTATGGACTTGTGAATTCTGGCAAAGAGTATGTTCTTTTATCTCCGCATGTCTACAGATTCTCAGTGTTTTTGTTTACTTGGAAATATTGATACTGGAGACCGTTATCAGAAGAAACTGTGCAACTGTCACGTCACCTCCCACTCCTCCCCTCCAGCGTTCGACATCGCCGGTATACTAACCACCGGTCCTGAGATTCATCATTACGTCATCAGGCACACCTGGACTCCATTACCGAATGTATTACCTCCCCTATATCTGGCACTCCCTTAGGTTCTCTCTTCAGTTAGTATTGTTTATGTATTTCATGTCTGTACGCTACTAGTGGTTGTTATATTGTTCGATGTTCTGTTTATTATTAAACTCTCCCCCTACACTTGTTTTTCTGACTCCCAACGTATACATTACAGTAACCTAGCTTTTATAGCGGGTAAGAAATGCATTGCCATTAATTGGAAGGTTGGTTATCCACCCACAATGTCAGTGGATGGCAAGAATGTGAAGTTATGTATCACCAGATTTGATTTATTACGAGATTATGGGTATATTGTGCAACTTTCATAAGGTCTGGATTCCTTACATGAAATACTATACGACAAAAGGAGTCTGTATTGAAAACATGCCCACGTCATGCCCAAATACATTATTTAGGCAATCCCTAGCTGCTGGGCTGCTCAGTCCATCCAGGTCCTGGGGTTCTTCCCAGGTTGTCTCTCTGGCCTTGGCTGAACACACCTGAAACCAATAATGAATGTTTCATTAAGATCCTAAAGCTGAGTGGGGTGTGTTGGGTTGGGGTGCTGCAGGGCCATGGAAGGCTAAGGGCAGGATGAGGTGACCCAGCTGTATTGTGTGCAAGTAAAAAAGAGCTCTACAGTCCTATTAGGCCTATGATATGAATTGGAGGATGTTGTGTTTCTGTGTGTTCATGTGTAGGAGCTGTATGTGTGTTTTATTAAACTTTTGATTTCCAAAACTTTCCCTTGAGAGACAAAAAAACAATGGTAAGGAAGTTGAGTTGGGGCTCGGGCGTGCAGGAGGCTCGGGCTGGCGGAAATTTGGTATAGAGGATGTCTTAATGTCTTAAGTGTACACTGCTCAAAAAAATAAAGGGAACACAACACAATGTAACTCCAAGTCAATCACACTTCTGTGAAATCAAACTGTCCACTTAGGAAGCAACACTGATTGACAATAAATTTCACATGCTGTTGTGCAAATGGAATAGACAACAGGTGGAAATTATAGGCAATTAGCAAGACACCCCCAATGAAGGAGTGGTTCTGCAGGTGATAACCACAGACCACTTCTCAGTTCCTATGCTTCCTGGCTCATGTTTTGGTCACTTTTGATTGCTGGTGGTGCTTTCACTCTAGTGGTAGCATGAGATGGAGTCTACAACCCACACACGTGGCTCAGGTAGTGCAGCTCATCCAGGATGGCTTGTGGCAAGAAGGTTTGCTGTGTCTGTCAGCGTAGTGTCCAGAGCATGGAGGCGCTACCAGGAGACAGGCCAGTACATCAGGAGACGTGGAGGAGGCCGTAGGAGGGCAAAAACCCAGCAGCAGGACCGTTACCTCCGCCTTTGTGCAAGAAGGAGCAGGAGGAGCACTGCCAGAGCCCTGCAAAATGACCTCCAGCAGGCCACAAATGTGCATGTGTCTGCTCAAACGGTCAGAAACAGACTCCATGTGGGTGGTATGAGTGCCCGACGTCCACAGGTAGGGGTTGTGCTTACAGCCCAACACCGTGCAGGACGTTTGGCATGCCTGCAAACCGGTCATGCTGGAGGATGTTGGTGGTGGGTCAGTCATGGTGTGGGGTGGCATTTCTTTGGGGGGCCGCACAGCCCTCCATGTGCTCGCCAGAGGTAGCCTGACTGCCATTAGGTACCGAGATGAGATCCGCAGACCCCTTGTGAGACCATATGGTGGTGCGGTTGGCCCTGGGTTCCTCCTAATGCAAGACAATGCTAGACCTCATGTGGCTGGAGTGTCAGCAGTTCCTACAAGAGGAAGGCATTGATGCTATGGACTGGCCCGCCCGTTCCCCAGACCTGAATCCAATTGAGTACATCTGGGACATCATGTCTCGCTCCATCCATTGCACCACAGACTGTCCAGAAGTTGGCGGATGCTTTAGTCCAGGTCTGGGAGGAGATCCCTCAGGAGACCATCCGCCACCTCATCAGGAGAATGCCCAGGCGTTGTAGGGAGTTCATACAGGCACGTGGAGGCCACACACACCACTGAGCCTCATTTTGACTTGTTTTAAGGACATTACATCAAAGTTGGATCAGCCTGTAGTGTGGTTTTCCACTTTCATTTTGAGTGTGACTCCAAATCCAGACCTCCATGGGTTGATACATTTGATTTCCATTGATGATTTTTGTGTGATTTTGTTGTCAGCACATTCAACTATGTAAAGAAAAAAGTATTTAATAAGAATATTTCATTCATTCAGATCTAGGATGTGTTATTTTAGTGTTCCCTTTATTTTTTTGAGCAGTGTATTTTGTAATGCTCGCACACGTACTGGGGTCGGTTTCTATTGAAAACCACTCAAAAACGAAACTGAAAGTAAACGCATTTTATTTGGTTTGTTTCACTTTATTGCAGCGATGCGACCAACGACCAACAGCTACATTTGGTAAATTATACTTTTGGCATACACTTATATTGGTTATAAAAAAAGGTAAATAGTTCATTGACTTTGTATATAGTAATAGGCTATACTTTACGTAGCAACCCATCCAAACGCGCGCCCAATACAAAGCAGATTTGTCGAATTAGATTATAATTTACTCAGCAGCCGATCCAAACGTGCACCCAAAACAACGCAGATTGTTACGGTGCATGGTATTTTCTTGTGAAGCAAGCCTATGTATTTGGGAACATGCAGTGTAACTATTTAGCTTTGCTCCATGTGAAATTGTTTGAGATTACGTTTAATCTATAACTAGATTATAACACAATCAAACTGACATTTATGTTATTGTAAAATGTAGCATAAACTTGTACAGCTGATGGAAGCAGAGGAAGATGTCCAGAGTGTATTAACACAAGAGACCCATGAGCTGGCAGACATTCTGGGCTATCAAGATGATGCAGTTCTCTCCAAACTCTATAAAGTGATGGACAGCAGAGCGCGGGAACGGCTCGTGCGCGCTGCCAGTCACAGAGAACGCATCCTGGAGATGTTGGGTTACTTCAGCACAGCAGACCCTGCTATGTGCCGCCAATTTCTTCAAATGGTCTGCATGCACTGCGACATGCCAATGCGCCTGGAATCTCGGCTGATGTCTGTGACCGGATCTGTGACTAGTGAGTAAGACATTGTGGTGCCTGCCCATACTGACCATCCAGAATATCCACACTATAGCCTAGTTATTCAGTTATGGGGAAGATGTTGATATCAGAGTGGGGTTTCCTTTCCATTTCCATCCCTCAAATGTTGACACCCAACAATAAACACCCCACTGACAATGCAGTAACTCTGTGGATAGAGTTAGGCTTAGTTTGAACCCATATTGGACGTTTGATTTGTTTGACTGTGCAGGTGATCCTTGGCCTACACTGTCAAGAGAGGCCCTATCCCTCTGTGATCCAGGTAATCAATCAATAATCACGTTTTACTGCAGCTGTTCAGTCAGTTTTTACCCTCTTTTTCCATAATAATTTAAGGGGATATGAAGTGTTTCATTTTTTGTGTAAGATGACACCTCTGTGTGATATTCAGGCAAGAAATGGGTCGAAGGTCCAACAGCAGATAACACACTAAAAACAGCATTAACATAGTTAAATACGTATGGAAAATAGTGGTTTTGTCTCAGACATAGCTGTTTTTAGATTGGTAATTTAGTCTAGCCAGCTATCTAAATTTGTACTAATGTGTACTAATGGCCAATACTGATGGGCTTGCAGGGCACGTGCCCAGGGGCCCTGACCTCCGGGGGGACCCCGTTGATTTTGTTAGTAATTTTGTTAGCCAAATCTCGCTTAGGGGCCCCCAAAAGGCCCTGGAGAAGGGTGTCTTATGCAATGCTTATGCAATTCTGTTTAACCACTGCGCTTCTTCATATTTTCCTGGGTTTCCCCTATATGTCCATTATTGGGTTCTCTCCATTTTGTTTTCTTCTCAGAAGAAGTAATTGAAAACAACAGCCATACCCTGGTTGATGAGTCTATAGCATCTCAAGGTTGGTGTGTAAAACGCCCACGAATAGGTAAGTACCAGTCTTTTCATGACACCCAATTTTTTAGGGGCATATCTCAGTAAGATTTCTTACGGAGTTTCAATTTTAAAGGACTTTCATACTGTGTGAGCTACATTTCAGATTACAGAGGTATCTTTGTCTTCACTTTATGAAAGTTGTTTGATTCGAAATTAGTACACAGTCACAAAATATATTTTGTAAACAAAGTCATGAACAGCCTCATAAACGTGTAGTCATGTAGCTTTGTTCAGGTCATGAGTATGTTGTGTGTTATTTTATAAGATGTTATTTGTATGTCCAGACCACGTAGAAAGCTACAAGGCTGCTGTGAGGAGATTTCTACTGCAGAGGTGGGAGAGGGTGATGCAGGGTGTGGTGAAGGAGGTTCGTCTGGAAGAGGCCTGGGTCAGTCTGCGCCACAGAACCCATGTTAGACCCAGAGAAAGGGCTGATGGAGCTCTGAGCCCCTCAGAGCTTCCACAGGGGGACGAGGAGGGGACTGTGGAAGACAGGGTGACTGTTCACTCCCTCCTAGGTTCGGAAGCCCAGGTCACACTGCTGTTAGGCCAGGCAGGGTCAGGGAAGACACTACTGATGCACTGCCTTGGCCAGAAATGGACACAGGACGCCTCTCCCTCCTTTCACCTACTGATCCTGCTAGAGTTCCGCCAGCTCAACCTTGTGGCTCGGCCGCTCTCTCTGAAGGAGCTGCTCTTTCGCTTCTTCCTCCCACCAGAGGGTGGGGAGGAGGAGTGTACCGCTGTACTTGACTTCATCCTTGAAAACCCTGAGAAAATATGCTTGATCTTTGATGGCTACGATGAGTTTCACACTAAAATAACCCACTCAGGGAAACTGAACAGCTCATTTGACCCACTGTGCCCACTCCCCATGGCAGAGCTGATCTCAGGCCTGTGCAGTCGCAGAATCCTCCCAGGATGCACTCTGTTGATTACCTGCAGGCCTCGGGATGTGACAGACTTGGAGAGCTCTGTGGACTGCATTGGGGAGCTGCTAGGTTTCAACCAGCGCAGTGTGAAGGAATATGCTGAACAGTACTTCCAGGACAAGGGTCTAAATCTGAAGGAGAAGGCAGTGAGTCATCTACTGGCCAACCACCACCTCCTCACCATGTGTTACCTGCCAGCCCTATGCCATATCTGCTGTGTGTGCCTGGATCACATATTCTCCAGTGGTGGGTCTGAGCTTTTACCCCAGCTTCCAAACACCCTCACCCAGGTCTACCTCCAGATCCTCTGTGCCTTTCTGAGCCGATGCCCAGGGAGCAGCACACCCCTGTTGCAGAGTCACAGGGCAGAGGTCACACTGCTGGGCCGCCTGGCCATGAGGGGCCTGGAGGGGAGCAAGATCGTGTTCTTGTCTGAAGAGGTTCCACCAGACCTGGTGGACTTCGCCACTAAGGCTGGTCTCCTCTCACAGGTGGACCTGACCCATGAGGATGGATCTAAAGGCCAGGGCTACACATTCATGCACCTCACCATGCAAGAGTTTCTGGGCGCGCTACACATCATGACCAGCGACGACATCACAGAGGCCCAGCTCAGGAAGAAGTTCAACCTCAAGACCCGCTGGACCACGAAATCAAACCCCAAGACGGTTTTCACTGACTCCCTCCATCTGTATGTTTGTGGGCTTGCTGCACCAGCCTGCTTCTCTTACCTGCTTCAGCTTGTTCGGGGAGATGGGGCTGTGGCGTGGGTGAAGAAACGCCTGGCACTAGTTCGCAAGTTGCTCCGAAGCCTGGCAATGAGCACCAACCTGACTGGGCCCAAGGTGGTGGAGCTGTGCCACTGTGTCCAGGAGACCCAGGATGCCCAACTGGCCAGGGAGATGGTGGGGTCGCGACCCTCCTTCGAACTAAGGAACATCACATTGAACCCTGTTGATCTGGATGCCCTGGCCTTTGTCGTCTCGTCTGCTGGAGTGGGCATCGGGTTGGACTTTGGAGCCTGTTCTATGGAGCTGGAGTGTCTCGATATTCTACCCAGCTGCCAGCACATCGACTTTCTAATGTGAGTTCATGACTCATTTATATATTGTGTACTAAACAAGGATAATCCTGCATGAAATTAATTTCCTCTTTTTTTAACCATCCCTCAGTTTTCGAAGCCGTAAGTATGATGACAGATTTGCAGATAAACTTTCTTGCATCCTTCCCAGACTACCAACCCTGAAAAGATTTGAGTGAGTCCTTCACTGAGTCACTCAGTTTTGAAATGATCAACTTTCAACGTTGTTTGTTTGTGTGTGGATGTATACGCGAATTGTCAAAGTGTGATGTGAATAATTCTGCTCCTCTTCCCCAGGTTTATCTGTGGTAACCTCACTGATGTGGGAGCTGCCAAACTTGCCAGAGCCCTGGAGAGCTGTCCACAGATCACAGAGCTCAAGTAAATTATTATTTACTTACCGTAACAACCAAAGATTATTACCACCACTTCAAGATTTTATAAACCCTTTTATCAGGATCTAACCAAACGTGGTTAAAGATGCAGTACCTTATTTGCCATGAAAGTACAGTTGGTCTGATTCGGTATCGAACAGGTTTTGCATTGTATAAAGTGATTTGTGTTGTCTGTCTGACAGTTTCAGTGACAACAGCCTGACAGACAGAGGAGTCAGGGAGATCGCTGACATCTTTCCCAAGCTGCCCAGTCTGGCCTCTGTCTCGTGAGTTTATTGTTTCCTTGACTGGATACTTTGCGTTGCATGATCCTAGCCATCTATTTATATTACAAGTGTCTCTTATTTCTACATTTCAGCAAGCTTGCACTTTAGTAATGTGGCCTATGTGTTTTGTATGTTTTCAGGTTGGGGAAGAATGGCTGCTCTCTGGAGAGTATCTACATCCTTCTAGAGAAGATCACTTCCAGCCCCTCCATCCAGGGACTCTATGCTGAGTGAGTTCAAACAATAGACACTTCCAGTGTTTACAAATAGACCCTCCAGTTGTAATCTGCATACTTCAGAAAGTATTCACACCCCTTGACGTTTTCCACATTTTGTTGTTACAAGGTGGGATTAAAAGGGATTTAATTGTGTGAGTTTTTCTGGGTAATGTCTAAGAGCTTTGCACACCTGGATTGTAGAACATTTGCACATTATTCTTTTTTAAATTCTTAAAGTTCTGTCAAATTGGTTGTTGATCATTGTTAGACAAGTCTTGCTTTAGATTTTCAAGCCAATTTTAGTCAAAACTGTAACTAGGCCACTCGGCGACATTCAATGTCATCTCGGTAAGCAACTCCAGTATATATATATATTTAGCCTTGTGTTTTAGGTTATTGTTCTGCTGAAAGGTGAATTTGTCTTCCAGTGTCTGTTGGAAAGCAGACTTAACCAGGTTTTCCTTTAGGATTTTGCCAGTGCTCAGCTATATTACGTTCCTTTTTATCCTAAAATAAACTCCCTTGCCGATGACAAGCATACCCATAACATGATGCAGCCATTACCATGCTTGAAAATATGAAGAGTGGTACTTTGTGACGTGTTGGACTTTCCCCAAACATAACGCTACCAAAAGGGGTAGGCAAAAGGCAGGTCGGGGACAGGCGAGAGTTCATAAACCAGGTCAGAGTCCAAACAGTACCAGGGGATAGACATACGAGGTCAGGACAGGCAGGGGTTCAGTGAACAGGTCCAAGTCCAAACAGTACAAGGGGATAGGCAGGCTCGAGGTCAGAACAGCCAGAGTGGTTAGGCAGGCGGATTTGGCGGTCAGGACAGGCAAGGGTAAAAACCAGGAGGGCTAGGAAAAAACAGACTGGGAAAAATAGGAGCTAGGAGAACCGCTGGTTGACCTGGCAAAACAAGACAAACTGGCACAGAGAGAGAAGGAACACAGATAAATACACCGGGGACTAATGGGGAAAACAGGAGACACATGGAGGTGGGTGGAGACAATCACCAAGACAGGTGAAACCGATCAGGGTGTGACAGATCCATACAAATGTTTTTCCTATCACAGCCATTAAGCTCTAACTGTTTTAAAGTCACCATTGGCCTCATGGTTAAATCCCTGAGTGGTTTCCTTCCTTTCCTGCAACTGAGTTAGGAAGGACGCCTGCATCTTTGTAGTGACTGGGTGTATTGAGACACCATCCAAAGTGTAATTAAAAAACTTCACCATTATTTTTACCTATCTACCAATAGGTGCCCTTCTTTGCGAGGCATTGGAAAACCTCCCTGGTCTTTGTGGTTGAATCTGTGTATGAAATTTACTGCTCTACTTAGGGACCGAACATATATTTATATGTGTGGGGTACAGAGATGAGGTAGTGATTCAAAAATTATTTTAAACACTATTATTGCACACCTAGTGAGTCCATGCAACTTTACTCCTGAACTTATTTAGGCTTACCATAACAAAGGGGTTGAATACTTATTGACTCAAGACATTTCAGCTCTTCATTTCATATTAATTTGTAAAAAATGTTAAAAGAATCATTCCACTTTGGCATTATGGGCTATTGTGTGTAGGTCAGTGAAACAAAATCTCAATTTAATATATTTTAAACTTAGGCTGTAACACAAGAAAATGTGGAAAAGGTCAAGGGTGTGAATACTTTCTGAAGACACTGTAACTGAAAAAACAAATACTGGGGATGTAAACTACGTTTTTCTCTGTCTTTGCAGGGGAATGAAGGACGTCAGTGTCCTATTTGTCCCAAGCGTAGACATGAAATGGTGAGTTTCAATTAGTTTTAATGAGGTGAAATAAAAGAATATGCAACTTTCATTTATTTTTTGGTGTTTGGTGTACGAACAGGCCCATGAAAATCAAGCTCATGTTTCATAGCTCTTTGAGAAAATGTTGCATTTATTTCATTGTTTTTCTATGCTACATTTATGGAAATCTGTACTGTATCAATCAACCTGACCCCTTTTCTCTGCCTTTCTAATTGTCTCAAGTTCTATGGATAAAACTGGACTGACTGTCAGGTATGATATTCTCAATGTTGTTCTTATACAGAACCCAGGCTTTTATAAATGTATATTTCAATTGAGCTTCTGAATTCCTTGAGTAACATTGCTGTTGTCTCTTTATGTGTCATCCAGCCTGTTGAACTGCAGATTCACTACTGACCAGATGAACAGACTGTGTCAGTTGCTAGTGAGATGTCCTGGTCTCTCTGTCCTGGAGTAAGTTAATATGTACCCAGTGTCCTTGAACAAGTCAGATCAGACTGTGGATAAAGACACAAAATAAGTTAAGACAATCTGACTTTCTGTTTGGCTTTATGTTGTAACCCCTGCAGTCTCTCAGGAGCCGACATCAAGGATGATACTCTCAAGGCCCTGACTGACTCTCTACAGGAGCTGAACATCTCCAAACAGATTGTGTAAGACTGATCATTAATTTCAAGTGTTCGACTTTTGATAAAGTCATGATCTTGTGCCTGTCCTATATTTTATATATATATATATATATATATAATTGTTTTTTTTATTGTTTTTTTTTATATATATATATATATATATGTATATATATATATATATATGTGTGTGTGTGTGTGTATGTGTATATATATATATATAATTGTTTTTTTTTATTGTTTTTTTTTTATATATATATATATATATATGTATATATATATATATATATATGTATGTGTGTGTGTATGTGTATATATATATATATATATATATATATATATATATATATATATATATATATATATATATATATATATATATATATATATATATATATATATATATATATATATATATATATATATATATATATATATATATTATATGTGTTTGAACCCAGTCATGTAGCCTAATACGGTTGGTTATTGGTTGTGTCTTTACAGTCTGAATGAGATTCCCATATCTGTTGATGGGTTGATGGTTCTGACCAGTTTCCTGTCTGTATGTCCTGATGTGGTTCAAGTGGACATCAGGTATGTCCTGCATAACACCCCTTCATTTCTTAGATCGACCCAATATAGACTGCATCCCTTTTATTGTGTGTAAACTACAACCACACTAAAACCAGCACATTACCTCATTACTTCCTGGTGGCGTCACACTTCAGAGGGTGTCTCTGTCAAGTAGCTTGTGATAGGTCCAAACCAGACATTATAAACAAGCAATCAATTACGATACTGTGGTGCCTTTTATAATGTACAACTTCGATGATTATGATTTTTTAGAATGCTCTGAAAATGTTACCTTAACACTGACTGATGTGCATTTCCCCCATGTTTCCTCATGACAGCCTGCAGGACCCTGTGCGTGTGTCTATACTTTTTGCTGGGGGGATAGAGAAACAACATCCTGAGATGTCTAAGAAACTTCGGTATGTACAATATACAAATTGTTATATACTGTATTCACTGTGTATAACAATATGGATAATGGTTATAAAGTTATACGATATTGTCTCTTCTTTTCATCCTCGTTTCTCATTAACCCCTCTGTGTACAGTCTGATTGGCTGTGCTCTTCTTCCCCCTCACTTGGACCATCTGTGTGAGAATCTGACGGACTGCTCTGCTCTGACTCTGCTGGAGTAAGTGCTCTGAGTTGGGAAAAGAGAGTTGGTTTGTGAAAAGTTTAAGATAGTTGGGTTGTGAAAAGTTTCTCTGTTTGTGTCTGTTTACCCCCAATTGTTCTTTGCCTTTCTCAGTATTTCCAACAATTCTCTGGGAAACAAAGGTCTAAAGAAGTTGTTAGACCTCTTACCTCAGCTTAGCAACATCCAGGAAATCAAGTAAGAATTTCTTAGAACTTACCTATCCTCCCTTTCGTTTGCTTTAGCTTGTTTTGTTCAAAGCTATTTCTGGCCATAAAACCAGTGCTTGTACCCTCTATTTGGTGTAGTGTCAGTGAGAATGCAGTTAGCATGGAAGGGGTGGTGCTGCTAGCTGACACGCTCTGCTCACACAGGAACATGAGCGAAGTGAATGTCAGGTATTCACTTCCCCTATTTCTCTTTCTTCCTTTATTTATCTACAGTATATATCTCTGTGTCTATCTACCCACTGGGCACACACAGGTTGAATCAACGTTGTTTCCACATCATTTTAATGAAATTACGTTGAACCAATGTGGAATAAACATTGAATTGACATCTGTTCCCAGTGGATATCTATCTATACATCAATCAATCAATCTATCTACAGTGGGGCAAAAAAGTATTTAGTCAGCCACCAATTGTGCAATTTCTCCCACTTAAAAAGATGAGAGAGGCCTGTAATTTTCATCATAGGTACACTTCAACTATGACAGACAAAATGAGAAAAAAAATCCAGAAAATCACATTGTATGATTTTTAATGAATTTATTTGCAAATTATGGAGGAAAATAAGTATTTGGTCAATAACAAAAGTTTATCTCAATACTTTGTTATATACCCTTTGTTTGCAATGACAGAGGTCAAACGTTTTCTGTAAGTCTTCACAAGGTTTTCACACACTGTTGCTGGTATTTTGGCCCATTCCTCCATGCAGATCTCCTCTAGAGCAGTGATGTTTTGGGGCTGTTGCCGGGCAACACGGACTTTCAACTCCCTCCAAAGATTGTCTATGGGGTTGAGATCTGGAGACTGGCTAGGCCCCTCCAGGACATTGAAATGCTTCTTACGAAGCCACTCCTTCGTTGCCCGGGCGGTGTGTTTGGGATCATTGTCATGCTGAAAGACCCAGCCACGTTTCATCTTCAATGCCCTTGCTGATGGAAGGAGGTTTTCACTCAAAATCTCACAATACATGGCCCCATTCATTCTTTCCTTTACACGGATCAGTCGTCCTGGTCCCTTTGCAGAAAAACAGCCCCAAAGCATGATGTTTCCACCCCCATGCTTCACAGTAGGTATGGTGTTCTTTGGCTGCAACTCAGCATTCTTTGTCCTCCAAACACGACGAGTTGAGTTTTTACCAAAAAGTTCTATTTTGGTTTCATCTGACCATATGACATTCTCCCAATCTTCTTCTGGATCATCCAAATGCTCTCTAGCAAACTTCAGATGGGCCTGGACATGTACTGGCTTAAGCAGGGGGACACATCTGGCACTGCAGGATTTGAGTCCCTGGCGGCGTAGTGTGTTACTGATGGTAGGCTTTGTTACTTTGGTCCCAGCTCTCTGCAGGTCATTCACTAGGTCCCCCCGTGTAGTTCTGGGATTTTTGCTCACCGTTCTTGGGATCATTTTGACCCCACGGGGTGAGATCTTGCGTGGAGCCCCAGATCGATGTCTTCCATTTCCTAATAATTGCTCCCACAGTTGATTTCTTCAAACCAAGCTGCTTACCTATTGCAGATTCAGTCTTCCCAGCCTGGTGCAGGTCTACAATTTTGTTTCTGGTGTCCTTTGACAGCTCTTTGGTCTTGGCCATAGTGGAGTTTGGAGTGTGACTGTTTGAGGTTGTGGACAGGTGTATTTTATACTGATAACAAGTTCAAACAGGTGCCATTAATACAGGTAACGAGTAGAGGACAGAGGAGCCTCTTAAAGAAGAAGTTACAGGTCTGTGAGAGCCAGAAATCTTGCTTGTTTATAGGTGACCACATACTTATTTTCCACCATAATTTCCTAATAAATTCATTAAATATCCTACAATGTGATTTTCTGGATTTTTTTTCTCATTTTGTCTGTCATAGTTGAAGTGTACCTATGATGAAAATTACAGGCCTCTCTCATCTTTATAAGTGGGAGAACTTGCACAATTGATGGCTGACTAAATACTTTTTTGCCCCACTGTATCTACAATTTATATCTATCTATAGTATACATCTATCTACAGTGCCTTGTGAAAGTATTCGGCCCCCTTGAACTTTGCGACCTTTTGCCACATTTCAGGCTTCAAACATAAAGATATAAAACTGTATTTTTTTGTGAAGAATCAACAACAAGTGGGACACAATCATGAAGTGGAACGACATTTATTGGATATTTCAAACTTTTTTAACAAATCAAAACCTGAAAAATTGTGTGTGCAGAATTATTCAGCCCCCTTAAGTTAATACTTTGTAGCGCCACCTTTTGCTGCGATTACAGCTGTAAGTCGCTTGGGGTATGTCTCTATCAGTTTTGCACATCGAGAGACTGAAATTCTTTCCCATTCCTCCTTGCAAAACAGCTCGAGCTCAGTGAGGTTGGATGGAGAGCATTTGTGAACAGCAGTTTTCAGTTCTTTCCACAGATTCTCGATTGGATTCAGGTCTGGACTTTGACTTGGCCATTCTAACACCTGGATATGTTTATTTTTGAACCATTCCATTGTAGATTTTGCTTTATGTTTTGGATCATTGTCTTGTTGGAAGACAAATCTCCGTCCCAGTCTCAGGTCTTTTGCAGACATCAGGTTTTCTTCCAGAATGGTCCTGTATTTGGCTCCATCCATCTTCCCATCAATTTTAACCATCTTCCCTGTCCCTGCTGAAGAAAAGCAGGCCCAAACCATGATGCTGCCACCACCATGTTTGACAGTGGGGATGGTGTGTTCAGGGTGATGAGCTGTGTTGCTTTTACGCCAAACATAACGTTTTGCATTGTTGCCAAAAAGTTCCATTTTGGTTTCATCTGACCAGAGCACCTTCTTCCACATGTTTGGTGTGTCTCCCAGGTGGCTTGTGGCAAACTTTAAACAACACTTTTTATGGATATCTTTAAGAAATGGCTTTCTTCTTGCCACTCTTCCATAAAGGCCAGATTTGTGCAATATACAACTGATTGTTGTCCTATGGACAGAGTCTTCCACCTCAGCTGTAGATCTCTGCAGTTCATCCAGAGTGATCATGGGCCTCTTGGCTGCATCTCTGATCAGTCTTCTCCTTGTATGAGCTGAAAGTTTAGAGGGACGGCCAGGTCTTGGTAGATTTGCAGTGGTCTGATACTCCTTCCATTTCAATATTATCGCTTGCACAGTGCTCCTTGGGATGTTTAAAGCTTGGGAAATCTTTTTGTATCCAAATCCGGCTTTAAACTTCTTCACAACAGTATCTCGGATCTGCCTGGTGTGTTCCTTGTTCTTCATGATGCTCTCTGCGCTTTTAACGGACCTCTGAGACTATCACAGTGCAGGTGCATTTATACGGAGACTTGATTACACACAGGTGGATTGTATTTATCATCATTAGTCATTTAGGTCAACATTGGATCATTCAGAGATCCTCACTGAACTTCTGGAGAGAGTTTTCTGCACTGAAAGTAAAGGGGCTGAATAATTTTGCACGCACAATTTTTCAGTTTTTGATTTGTTAAAACAGTTTGAAATATCCAATAAATGTCGTTCCACTTCATGATTGTGTCCCACTTGTTGTTGATTCTTCACAAAAAATACAGTTTTATATCTTTATGTTTGAAGCCTGAAATGTGGCAAAAGGTCTCAAAGTTCAAGGGGGCCGAATACTTTCGCAAGGCACTGTATCTACAGTACATATCTTGTATGTCTGTCTGTCTGTGTCTCTATCTGTCTATATCATTATCCTCTCTCTTGTGTAAAATGAGCATGGTAAAAAGTTATTGAAATCATATTATGTTTGATTAGTATTTTTTTTATTTTATACAAATGTTAAATTTATCAGTCACGGGGGGAAGAAGCTGTTCCTGAAATTCCATTCCAGTAAAAGGTAATAAAGTTGTTTCTGTCAGTATACCAATTCTGTATCTCATTTGGATGGTGTAGTCCAAATAACAACTCACTGAATCACTTTCATTTTAGAATACAATCAGAAGCACTCAGGACCTCACCAGATATGGAACAGGATAAGAAACTCAGGTAGGACACTAAAGTTTTAGACAGAAGTCTTAACATGCAAATTACTTTCTGAATTGCTGTTGTCCATTTAATATCCCATTCACTTTACCCTGCAATATAATCCCAAGCTTGTGTTTTTTTTTAGTCTAACTCACAGTGATATCCAGCCCACTGACATGACCAGGCTGTGTAGAAGACTGGTACAGTGTCCCGGCCTACTGAAGCTAGAGTGAGTTCTTATTTTACCTCTAATTATGTCTATGTTCTGTCTCTGTCTTTCATGGTTACCTATAATATACTGTATTGTGCAATATCTATGTATAGTTTCTATGTTCTACTCCCTCATTCTTCTTAGTGTGTTACATGTATGATGTTTTCCTCCTTCTCAATCCTCTAAAACCATTCTGCCGGTCTGTTGTTTCAGTTTCTCCCATGGATCCCTGAAGGACGATGCCATTGAAAATCTATTGAATATCCTGCCTAAGATGACATCTCTTCAGCTGCTCAAGTGAGAATTATTCACCCTGATCAGTAATGATAATCTCAGGGCCACAACACCAGTAAGGTGTTAATTTCTCGTCATTCTCTTCCGCCCCTCTTCCCTGCCTCCCACAGTATGAGCCATGTCCAGATGTCTACGGACGGAGTGTTGTTATTGGTCAGATCTCTGATAGACTGTCAGCGTGTCAGAGCTGTGGAACTCAGGTATGTACGGCTCATCAATCATTCATGTGGTTCATACATTTGGGTTTATATGCACAGTATGAACTGTGTTTAGGTAAATTACCTTACATTTTGATGTACTTCTAAGGCCCCAAGGAGAAGCGTTCATCAAGTTTGTCAACATGAAAGCAGAACAAGCAACTTGCAGGTGAATGCGGTTTATCTGCTCATACTGTTCCCATGTATAAAAATGTTATATTACATTACAGAAATAAGGTTTTAGGTTAATTAAGCTGTATTTAATCAGTCACATACAGTTATTCTTCTCTCTAACCTGGTTAAAACCTGACCTCATGTCTGTCTGTCTATCTCTCTGCCACCTCTGCAGACTCACCCAGTACACACTGAGCAGTGGGGATGTGGAGAAACTCTCTGGGATCCTGGAGCAGTGTCCTCATTTGTCTGACCTGGAGTGAGTGTCCCTGTCCCTTTCCCTAATACACATCCCTGTCCCTGGGTCACTGCCCAAATTTTTGCAAAAATATCCGTGCTTATAAATGATGTACTCGCAACTACTGCACAGTATTCCCATAAATACCTTACACTACTAGAGTATATGCCCCAACCAATGGTCAAACTGTGTTTTCCCTCACTGAACATTTTAGGGTGTATTTTGGGGCTGTTTTTCAATACATTTTCAACCAACCTATCTCATAATGGATAATAACCCATTATTTTCAACGGTGCAGTTTATCCAGTAACCTCCTGAGAGACGAGGGAGTGAAGAGCTTTGTGGATTCTCTGCCAAGGCTGCGGATTGCCAGCTCAGTGAAGTAAGACTCATTGCAACACCCTTCCTTCCTTCAGTCCATACAGTGAACTCCATTACCACTAGTGCTGGTCTGCCTCCCTGAGTGCTAGCAGATGCATCTGTTCTAGCTTTGTGGAGGTTAGTTGTGCTTGCTTGTACAGCTGTATGTGTTTCTCTCTACAGTCTTAATGATAACAGACTGACCCAGATGGGGGCGCTCTACCTGGTGAACACAGTGATGACCTGTGAGAAGGTGGCTGCAGTTGAAGTCAGGTAAAATTCTATTCAACAATACCATGTTGGCAAACTGAACATTTACTTGTCTAGACCCCCATATATATAGTATGAAAGTCTGTGTCACTTTTTATGTCTGTCTGTAGTTTGGGAACTGAGGAGAGGTCGGTCATCCGCTTTGAACAGGACAGTGACTGTGGCAAAACTCTGAGGTAGGACAACAAGTCTACTACTTTCTACTCATAAAATCAGTTAAAGCAGTCACAGAAACACCATAGTGTAAACTCATTTAGCTAGTGGAACAGGAAGCATTGTTTATTTTGCTCCCAGAAAAATAAAACTCATATCGAAACTGAAAGGATTGCTTGTATAAATTATATCAAACCTCTTCCATATGACTCATGGGCATGACCTCTATCTCTTCAGTCTTTCACCTTCTCATTCTCTCTCTCTCTACTTCATGTTTCCTGAACCCTGCAGTCTGAGAGAGTGTCATTTTGGGGCTGACCATCTGCAGAGACTAGCAGAGATTCTGACACGCTGTGCTGCTCAGTTGGTCAAGCTGAGGTGAGAATGGGACTGGGAGAATTGCTTTACCCAAGGTTATTATAGTAAATGAAAACGAAAACAAATCATGAACAAACTATTTAGTAAACAGAAATGAAATAATTAACAAATCGGTTTGAATAAATAAAACTATACTGAAGCTATGACATTTGACTCCAAAATGAACTAAAATAGAAACATCATGAATTATGCTCAGTTTTATTTTTTCTTCAACTTTGGGCAAAACAATCTAATGAGGTTTTCAAGACCTTGGTGGGTTTTTGCAACCAGGAGGTAAATGCAACGAGGAGATAGCAATGTTTCAAATAGGCCTAGCTTGTGAATCACAATCACTAGCTAACAGGGAAAAAGAGTGGCTAGATAGCTAATTTGATTCTTCTAACATGTACTACTAAAGTTAAAAAACATTGTATTGGTGTAAACGTCGGCGAGATAGTTTCCGTCCAACATATTTTTTACTCCAGTATTCCTTTTAAATCCAAGTCACATTGATATTGACTTTAATTTAAACCTAACCTATGACCTTACCCATCACCTTATGTATTAGCCTACTGCCCTCCAGTTGCAAGAGGTAAAATCCTAAATCCCACGCATAAAATTACACAACACAAATGGCTCCAAGCCTCCCACACATGCTTTCTGTCCTTAACATTGTAACTAAAACTAATTCATATAAAAATGAAATATAACTAAAGAAAAAATAGCAAATTAGGTCTGAAAATGACCTAAAACTAAACTGAATTTCAAATAATAATTGAAAAACGAATAGTAATTAACTCAAATTAAAAAACACAAAACTATAATAACCTTGGCTTGACCTTTGCGATAATTAACCTGCAGCTCGTCAAATTTGATACCACTGAAATTGACAAAATTACAGAAGTGCAGTGTCTGACAATATGAGGAGAGGATAATGTGATTCTGGGTAATGATGCAGGGTGAGGAACAGTGTTTTCTGTCTTGTATGTAGGTTATCCTGTAACACCCTGCAGAGAGAAGGCCTACTGGCTCTGCAGAACAGCCTGACAACCCTGTCCTCATTACGCACCCTGGAGTGAGCCACACAAATGTACAGTTGAAGTCGGAAGTTTACATACACTTAGGTTGGAGTCATTAAAACTCGTTTTTCAACCACTCCACAAATTGTTAACAAACTATTGGCAATTCGGTTAGGACATCTACTTTGTGCATGACACAAGTAATTTTTCCAACAAAAGTTTACAGACCGATTATTTCACTTAAAATTCACCTTATCACAATTCCAGTGGGTCAGAAGTTTACATACACTAAGTTGACTGTGCCTTTAAACAACTTGGAAAATTCCAGAAAATGATGGCATGGCTTTAGAAGCTTCTGATAGGGTAATTGACATAATTTGAGTCATTTGGAGGTGTACCTGTGTATGTATTACAAGGCCTACCTTCAAACTCAGTGCCTCTTTGCTTGACATGATGGGAAAATAAAATAGAAATCAGCCAAGACCTCAGTGTAGCCCTCCACAAGTCTGGTTCATCCTTGGGAGCATTTTCTAAACGCCCTTATGGTACCACGTTCATCTGTACAAACAATTCTACACAAGTATAAACACCATGGGACCACGCAGCCGTCATACCGCTCAGGAAGAAGACACGTTCTGTCTCCTAGAGATGAACGTACTTTGGTGCAAAAAGTGCAAATCAATCCCAGAACAACAGCAAAGGACCTTGTGAAGATGCTGGAGAACCAGATACAAAAATATCTATATCCACAGTAAAACAAGTCCTATATTGACATAACCTGAAAGGCCACTCAGCAAGGAAGAAGCCGCTGCTCCAAACCCGCCATAAAAAAAAGTCAGACTACAGTTTGCAACTGCACATGGGGACAAATATAGTACTTTTTGACCATAATGACCATTGTTATGTTTGGAGGAAAAAGGGGGAGGCTTGCAAGCCGAAGAGCACCATCCCAACCGTGAAGCACGAGGGTGGGGGTGCTTTGCTGCAGGAGGGTCTGGTGCACTTCACAAAATAGATGTCATCATGAGGATGGAAGATTATGTGGATATATTGAAGCAACATCTCAAGACATCAGTCAGGAAATTAAAGCTTGGTCGCAAATGGGTCTTCCAAATGGACAATGACCCCAAGCATACTTCCAAAGTTGTGGCAAAATGGCTTGAGGACAACAAAGTCAAGGTATTGGAAGGGCCATCACAAAGCCCTGACCTCAATCCTATAGAACATTTGTGGGCAGAACTGAAAAAGTGTGTGCGAGCAAGGAGTCCTACAAACCTGACTCAGTTACACAACCTCTGTCAGGAGGAATGGGCCAAAATTCACCCAACTTATTGTGGGAAGCTTGTGGAAGGCTACCTGAAATGTTTGACCCAAGTTAAACAATTTAAAGGCATTGCTACCAAATACTAATTGAGTGTATGCAAACTTCTGACCCACTGGAAATGTGATGAAATAAATGAAAGCTGAAATAAATCATTCTCTCTACTATTATTCTGACATTTCACATTCTTAAAATAAAGTGGTGATCCTAACTGACCTAAGACAGGGAATTTTTACTAGGATTAAATTTCAGGAATTGTGAAAAACTGAGTTTAAATGTATTTGGCTAAGGTGTATGTAACCTTCCGACTTCAACTGTACACACCAAGTTATTGAATGCAAAATGAGTGCCTTTTTTACTCTGATTTACTTAAGGATAAGAAACAACGGACTGAGTGTTCAGGTGATTGAAGACTTGGTGAAGCAGCTGAGGTGTGGTCACGTCCAACGCTATATCAGGTGAGGAGGAGGATATGGGAATGGCATGTGGTGTCTGTGTATTTGTGTGTGGGATTTCTTGCATGAGTGTGTAATGCCTCGGAGTTAAGTCTCTGTATTAATTTCCCATCAGTATTGAGGAGCCATGGATCACAGCAGAAGCAGCTGTAAACCTGCTCTCCTGCTGCTTGAACCTGAACCCCAACATACACACCATCGGGTGAGAAATCATTGTTTTTATTTTACCTTTATTTAACTAGGCATGTCAGTTAAGAACTAATTGTTATTTACAATGGTGGCCTACTCCGTCCAAACCCGGACGACGCTGGGCCAATTGTGCTCCACCCTATGGGACTCCCAATCACAGCCGGATGTGATACAGCCTGGATTTGAACCAGGGACTGCAGTGACGCCTCTTCCACTGAGATGCAGTGATTTAGAGCGCTCCGCCAATCGCTGCGCCAACCAATGTTGGCATTCGGGCATTCATGTTGGCATCAGGTCATATTTAAGTATAGGAAAATAGAACATGACATGCATAATGGATGTGTGAACTTGTTTTGCAGGGTCAATAATTCCACTGTACACATTACTTTGGAAGAATGCCAAAATCCCACTGCTACCAGGTAAAGCTGAAAGACGATTACGTTGTCTATTTCCAAAATAATTTTTTAGATGCGAACATAAAGATAACACACACTTTCCGTTTTGACTGAGCTGCCTTTATTTGAGTTTCAGTGGTGGCACTTCTACAGACATGTCTGGCTCTCTGTCTACGGTGACCATAAGGTGAAAGTATCTTCCTCTAGTATTCCTACATCAACAGGAATGTGTATGAGCTGGCTCAGAACTGGTTACTGCATTTGAGCTCTCCCTATCATATCTCCTGCCTCTTGTGTCTTTCAGCCTGGTAAACTGTGCAGTGCAAGGGCACCACCTAGTGTCTCTTCAGACTGTGTTCCAGAGGTGTGTTCTGCTACAGGAACTAGAGTAAGTATCTGTGAGAAACAGACCTGGCAATACTTTGGACGTAGTGAAAGTGATTCTAATGTCTAATTTAGTTTTAAGTTATACATATTTCTTATTTTCCTCTTTAGTTTGTCATACAACAGCATTGGTAGAGTGGGAGCAGAGTTCCTCTGCTCTGTCCTACCATCCTTAGCTAGTCTGCGGAAACTCAGGTAAGGCTGAAGTTATGGATTTTGGGGGTTGGAAAGGCTTTACAGGGTTTTGATGACCGAGGATGACTATCTTAGGCTACACATGAAAAACATGTATTTTATTTTTTCCTAGTCTTGAAACAAAAGAAACCTCTGAAGATGTGGTATTGCTCCTTGCCGAGGGGTTGTTGCAGGCTAAAAGCATTGAGAGCTTGAAGTAAGTGATTGTCATTCATCCCCTATGCCTACTTTTTATTTTTCGTTCCTGACCCTGACCTGTCACCACTCTCTCCTGTCTCCCTCAGTTTGTCTGGTCATATGATTACTGACAGAGAAGCTGTAGCTCTGACCAGAACACTCCAAAACCTTCCTCATCTCAGAACAATCAAGTAAGAACTCTTGTATCCTTGTATTCAACCACCTGGCCAGTGATACAACAATACTAATGCTGTGCCCTCTGTCCCCTAGTCTGTCCCTCTGCTATGGTTGGACACCAGCAGGGGCCTTGGAGCTGGTGAGAGGGCTGGGACGGTGCCTCTCTCTGGAAGGGATCAGGTAAATTATTATTATTGTTATTATTATTATTATTATTATTAAGGGCACGAGTTAAATATCTGTATCCTGTCCACAGCCTTGACTCTGTACAGCTGGATGAGGAGAGCACAGTGTGCCTGGCCCAAGGTCTCCATGCTATGACCTCCTTGAAGAGGCTGAAGTGAGTAGAGCTTCCTGACTGAGAATGTAGTGGGCTTTGCTGTGCCTGAGACAGATTTGGTGTAGAGTGTTATCTTTACCAATGATATGTGATCCGCCCCGTAGTCTGAATAAGAAAGTTACCATGGTGACTGGATCCCCATGGGTGGGGGCCACTCTGGTCCTGCTGGCCTCTCTGGAGGGGCTCAGAGGGATGGAGGAGCTAGAGTGAGTAGAACCACGATAACACAAATGTCAAGTAGTATCTGACTTCTGCATGGACTAGACATCACGTTTGATGTGGTATTGTCAATGTGTGTCTGGCCTGCAGGTTGGATGGGATGAGGATTTCAGATAATGGAGTGGAGGAGCTTATCAAACACCTGCCCACCTGGTCAGGCCTGAGGAAGATCAGGTAGGGATTATTGGACTGGAGGAATGGATGGGGAATGGCCCTGGACAAAAAATAGACTGCATCATTAATGTGTCAAATGAAGCTAAGATATGCATCAGGAATCTGTCACATGACCTGATCTTAGAACGTGTCAAAGTGTCAGCTAATATTCCAATGGGCTTCAACATTGGTGTGTGTGGGATTTAGGCAGACAGTTGTAGATGTATCATCAGAAAGGTATAAAGCTGGTTCAAAGTGCTGATTTATTTGTTATTGCAACATCATTATATAATTATGTTTTCTCCATCACAAAGTCCAGCTGATTCTACTTCCTGAACTGTTGCAGAGGAAACATACTGCTGTAACACTATGAGATATGATATGAAATGGACACATATTCCTCTCAATGATTAGAAGATGGTCTCTATAGATCTCTATAGACTATATAAAACACACCACCAGCCTCTTTCCTTTTTTGTGTCTCAGCCTGTCAGGGAACTGCATCAGTGACCAAGCAGGAGAGAGGCTGGTCCAGGCCCTGACAACCTGCACAGCACTGGAGGAGCTCAAGTAAGGCCAAGCCCGAACTATCAATCCAAAGTGCCCTATTTCCACTGGGCTTTCACAATGACCAAAATAACATTTTAAATTTTGACTGCAAACAATGTACCGTCTGACCTATGACTTTATATCCCAGTCTGTCTAGGAATAATCTCAGCCTTGCCTGTGCTGCCAAGATGGGACAAGTTCTGCCCACTCTCACTCACTTCAGGGTTCTAGAGTAAGTCTATTACCATCAGTGTTTGTGTGTGGTTTGGGTCATGTTACATTTATTTATTGATTCTATGCCATGTAACTGCAACCCTAACACTTGTTTATGTTCATGGTTGTGGTTTTGTGAAAAGTCTCTCAGAGAACGAGATTGGTACAAAAGGATCTGTCAGTATCTCCAAAGCCTTGATCTCCATGAAGTATTTGACAAAGATACAGTAAGATATATCTATGTGTAATCCGCTATAATAGATACTGTGTATTCCCTGCCCAAGAGACAAGCTTTTAATGTATTTAATCTACTAGTTGTCTTCCAGCTTGACCTCCATAGGGACTTCAGAGCTTGCTGGTCTGGCTGACAGCCTGGCTCACTGTGTCTGTGCAGAGGATGTCAGGTAAGGGAAATCCAGACAGCAAAGAGCAATATTCATCATGATCCGAATATTCACAACTGATTTGACCATGTTTCCTCGCTCCCTTTTTCACTCCCTGTCCATTTTGTCAGTTTTGCGTGGAATGATTGTGGCGATGATGTCGCAGTGAAGCTTGCCGAGGTTTTACCACAATGCCAGAAGCTAAGGAGACTTGAGTGAGTGCTAAGTGTGCGCTTTTACATTGACATGTTTTCAAAGGATTTTATAATCAGATGTGTTTTTTATGTCTTTGATTTTAGTCTAGAGTCTAACAGTATCAGCACTATTGGAGCAGAGGCACTTGCCAGAAGCTTACAGTCTTGTCCATCAGTTGAAGTGATCAGGTAAACAACTTGGAAGTTTTTTGTTGGTAAACTGTCAATTGTATAAATGTATTATACTGGCTATTAATTTGGATACTGCCTTTATTGTGTGCAATGCCATTTGTAAAAATGTCCTATCTCTGTGTTTGACCAGACTGTGGAGGAATTTTATTTCTACCAGTGATGCCCAGAAACTGAGACAGAGGGAGAAGAGGCTCAACTTCTCCTCCACATAGTCTAAGATCTAATCTCACTCATTCAGTGTGTCAGCAGAACAGTAAACTTGCACTTTTATTTTTGTTTTATGCACTTAAAGTTGATTTTGTTTACATGTCATCAAATTCAAACAAACAATAATATCATCCAGGAGGAGGAGGAACAGTGAACCTTTATTCCAACCCTGGTAAGAGGATATAAGAGACAAATCTCCCTTTATACATCTTCCTTCCTCTTCCTGGACAATCGGCTCATAGTCTCTTTCCACTCTCGTATTTATTTCTGGATTAATTTTGAATCAGGAATTTATTGATTGTTTGTGTTTTGCTAAAAACAAATATCCACCTCAGGTAGAAAGTGTGAGCAAATGACAAACTAATAACTCAAGTTTATGCTTCAGGTGTTCCCGCTCTCTATCTTGGTTTGTAAAACTTGAACTATTTATGTGATGTTGATCTCTCCCCATATGTTAACTAAGCATTGAGGTAGAGTTGAAATATTGTTTTTCTGATGGAAGCCACTGCTTGGTGTGATTTTTATTTCTTACACTTTAGTTCTCTTGCACTGCTGGGTTCTAATGTCACTGCTCATGGTTCACTGTTATGTCATTAGATGTATTTCTGCTCATCTGCTAATTTATTTCTTATTCCTCACACTTGTTTTTGTAATGTTCATGTTTTAATCTCACATGCACTTTGGTCTAATAAAGTGTGAGACGTCTTTTTCATATTCCATGTAAATAGGGATTTTCTTTATCTGAACATACCTCTAGATGGCAATATACTCAACAGGAGGTTATATTGTTAATCAGTAGGGGAAATAAACTGGGTGCCTTCATTTGAAATGTTTAGAGTGTATTATGTTTTTGTCTTGTTAATCTGACAAAATAACCCGAACTGACCAGAGAATTTTTACCCGAATCCGAATGGACCCAATGACAACTGGACTCGACCCATATCCTAGACCAGACTGGACCCGAGTGACAGAAAAATAGTTTTATCAGCCAAGTTGCTTTTCTGGTTAACGAATAGTTCAATTCTTTATATGTTGGCTAAGCATTCTATAAAGTCAATAAATTCACCTTATTAGTGTGAAATAAATATGCTATAGGCTATGCAGAGCCGGGTCCACTCAGTTCTATCAGCTGTAGTTCATAAACCCAGGACTTGATGACAATCAAACAGGACCTGACCCAATAGAAAAGTTAGACTTTTGGACCTGGACAATTGACTGTAGCTGTCTTAAGATGAATGCACCAACTAAGTTGCTCTAGATAAGAGCATCTGCTAAATGTTTTACATACAGATCCCATATTACGGTGTTGAATTATAAAATATTGATGTCACAAATTAATTATTTGTGCAGTTCTTTATTAAAAATGTCGTTTTTTTTTTAACATTTGACTGTAAAACCTAGCAGTACTAATTTATCTGCGAGTGAGATTGATATATATTATCAGGACTCCGGATAAGACCCAGATGCAGACAGTTCGAATCCCAGATGTTTATCACAAAACGGGGCAGGCGAACGACTGGTCAAGGGACGGTCAACACGCTGGTAGGTTTTACAAGACGAACTGGCAATAGACACAGAAAACACAGGTATAAATGCACAGGGGATATTGGGGAAATGGGCGACACCTGGTGGGGGGTGGAGACAAGCACAAGAAGGATGAAACGGACCAGGGTGTGACATTTTTAGCGTTTTGCCAAAAAACATTTGTCTCTGAAATGAAACCATCAAGTGATAGATTTTAAACAAATACTGTCATTGAACATGCCAATGATTAGATAGTGAAAAAACGAATCTCTTCCATAAGTTCTTTAAACAATAAAAGCTAATTTACCAACATTTCTGAAAATTGATACATTATAGCGTTTTGGAACTAAATAAACTCTTCAGTCAGAGCTAAAAGTCTGATGGCACTGGCGCCTATAACGCCCAGACTATCTTAGGTCGTATCGTTACATCAAAAAAGCAAAATCGGCTATTTATCAGAAACAAAACACTAACCACAAGTTGCAAAAAACGTACACCGAGTGAACCAAACATATTGAGTTGCACCTCCACCCACCCCCCTTTTTCCCTCAGAACAGCCTCAATTCAATTCGTCGGTTCATGGACTCAATAAGTTGTACAACGCGTTCCACAGGGATGCTGGCCCATGTTGACTCCAATGCTTCCCACAGTTGTGTCAAATCGTCTGGATGTCCTTTGGGTGGTGGAGCATTCTGAATACACAAGGGAAACTGTTGAGCGTGAAATACCCTGCAGCGTTGCCGTTCTTGACACACCGCCAGGCACCTACTTCCATATCCCATTCAAAATCCCTCAAATATTTTGTCTTGCCCGTTCACCCTCTGAATGGCACAATCCATGTCTCAGTTGTCACAAGGTTTAGAAATCTTTCTTTAACCTTTCTCCCCCTTCATCTATACAGATTGAAGTGGATTTAACAAGTGACATCAATAAGGGATCATAGCTTTCACCTGGTCAGTCTATTTCATGGAAAGAGCATGTTTTGTATCGTCAGTGCATACATTTGAGTGTAAATGTGTAAAACAAATGTAAATATGCTTATTTTGGGGAATTAAAAACAAAAACGTGTGTTACAAAGTGTTAAGGAAAGAAAATCTGTTACTGCTTGTGCTTGACATATTTTTAAAGATAAATATATGTTGGGGCTTTTAGGGTTAACTTTAATGAAAACAGTCATGTACCCTAATATACTGTACTTATGTGTCAAACGCATTGGGCTATAACATTCGGCCCTGATGAATGATTACACAATAATAGTCTATGTTAAGAAAAATATGTAGCTATTCCCGAACCAGAGCATTTATGTTCTCATTTCGCTGAAGGCAATTATCAACTGAAAATAGGGGAGAGCGTGTGATTGAGTCGGGTGGAGTTGCAATGCGCGACCACTTCAATTGCTCCACTACGCCACACGGCGAGAGACTGTCACAGACCAGAATGACCTCCCCTCGCTGCCAACCACAACAATTTGTATTCCCTTGATTATATGTTTTGGACATCATGAAAATAACGTCAATTTGTGCATAGAAAGAAAAGTGTTCAAGTTATCAAGAGGAAGCGTTCTTCAGAGAAGAGTATTAGTAAAAAATCACATTTACCAAGGTAAGTGAATATTGGGACACTTGTGTATTTTTATCCTATGCGATTTAACGATATTCATATATTATGTCTCGAAACATGTCAATTAAGTAAATGTCTCTTTTAATAAAAAATGCAATGTGTTCCAATGTGTGCTGACTGAAATATTGTCAGTGTATTTGGGATATTGATTGATTGTAATTTTAATGTTCAATGTACTGCTTCCTGAAATTGAAAACTGATGCAAATGTTTATGGTGGCACACAGGATATGTCAAACGTTAATGTGAAAAGAAAGCACAAAGCTCAAGCTGTCAACCACAAGAGGAAACCGAGTCAGTTGTCACTAGTTCTAAAGTAGAAATGTCGGTCTCCTCTGAGACTCATGTCTTTACTTCTCTGGTTCACTCTTATCTGTGTGGTGGAAATCCTCTGAGACTCATGTCTTTACTTCTCTGGTTCACTCTTATCTGTCTTTTAAAAAGGGACATGTACTCTCTCTTTCTGTATCTATCTTTGCTCCATCTTTCTCTGGATTTACCTGTGCTCATCCCTTTTGTTGGTAGTTAAAATCTATTCTGAAATGTTTTGAATTTCCATTGTACGCAACCATCAAAATTCTCACCCACCCCCATAAGTATTCTCACCCACCCCCATAAGTATTCTCAAGTGACATTTGCTCTCACAGTAGATGAGATGATGCAGTCAGTCTAGTCCTTCAGCACTGAGATTAGTGAAGATGGGAATGCAATTTTCAGCTTGGGTTGACAATTGTCTTGATTGATAGTCATCTCGATCTATGTGCATCTATATGTGTTGATTTAGCCTGGACCATTTGAAGATAAAGTCCCTAGTTACTGGCCCAATACCCATTTTAATATTTTTACCATCTGAATAAATGGTCTGAGAAAAGTTTTCCTGCTGATTAGAACAGCACAAGGGGCATCTGAGGGGCCCTTTATGTTTGCAGACAACCAGACCTGTATTTATCTGAGGTCAATTCCTTCCACCACACTGAACACAGAGAGGAGAACAACATGATACTGAGGGTGGTGACTTGGGTCTGTAACTCTTTTAGGTAGCCTACTGTACTCAAATCAGTTTTCAGTGTGTGATTATATAATGGAATATTCAGCGACGCACATGGCAAAATGTAAACTAATAGGTTCAAGTATCAAAGATTTTATTTGAACTTCAATATGCCTACAGTGTGTGGCATTATTTATTTTAGAATTCAAGTCACTGAGACAGTTCTAGACTCTAGTCACTAATTCAGATCCTTTAGTCTTTCCCCATTTCCTACTACCCCACAAATATGCGTATCGTACTTTGCCCAGAGCTTTGCCTTAGGTGTGAAGAATGTGTTAACTCCAGTGACTGTAATGTTGGATGGACTGAGCCTGAGGGGCTGTTTGGGGATATGGCGTGGGTTATCATCCTCATTATTTTTGGTATGTGAGCAAGACTATGCTGATGTCTTCTGTATAATATTTTTACTGATACCAAAACAACATTTAACTGTTTACATTTTACAAGCAATTGAGAATATGACACTTTACTTTTGTACACTTGCTTGCGAATCCATCCATCCATGAAGATGCTTATGATTTGGTTGGAAGTGTGTGATGTGTTTATGATGCTGTACACTTCAGTATGCTCCCATTGTACACTTTTGCTTTGGTTGAACCTTTCGATGGAACGAGTGTCATAAAGAGCCCCATATACGACCTTTAGATGGAACGAGCGTCATAGAGAGCCCCATATACGACCTTTAGATGGAACGAGTGTCATAAAGAGCCCCATATACGACCTTTAGATGGAACGAGCGTCATAAAGAGCCCCATATACGACCTTTAGATGGAACGAGCGTCATAGAGAGCCCCATATACGACCTTTAGATGGAACGAGTGTCATAAAGAGCCCCATATACGACCTTTAGATGGAACGAGCGTCATAAAGAGCCCCATATATGACCTTTAGATGGAACGAGCGTCATAAAGAGCCTCATATATGACCTTTAGATGGAACGAGCGTCATAGAGAGCCCCATATACGACCTTTAGATGGAACGAGCATCATAGAGAGCCTCATATATGACCTTTAGATGGAACGAGCGTCATAGAGAGCCCCATATACGACCTTTAGATGGAACGAGCGTCATAGAGAGCCCCATATACGACCTTTAGATGGAACGAGCATCATAGAGAGCCTCATATATGACCTTTAGATAGAACGAGCGTCATAGAGAGCCCCATATACGACCTTTAGATAGAACGAGCGTCATAGAGAGCCTCATATATGACCTTTAGATGGAACGAGCGTCATAGAGAGCCCCATATACGACCTTTAGATAGAACGAGCGTCATAGAGAGCCTCATATATGACCTTTAGATGGAACGAGTGTCAAAGAGAGCCCCATATACGACCTTTAGATGGAACGAGCGTCATAGAGAGCCCCATATATGACCTTTAGATGGAACGAGCGTCATAGAGAGCCCCATATACGACCTTTAGATAGAACGAGCGTCATAGAGAGCCTCATATATGACCTTTAGATGGAACGAGTGTCATAGAGAGCCCCATATACGACCTTTAGATGGAACGAGCGTCATAGAGAGCCCCATATACGACCTTTAGATGGAACGAGCGTCATAGAGAGCCCCATATATGACCTTTAGATGGAACGAGTGTCATAGAGAGCCCCATATACGACCTTTAGATGGAACGAGCGTCATAGAGAGCCCCATATACGACCTTTAGATGGAACGAGCGTCATAGAGAGCCCCATATACGACCTTTAGATAGAACGAGCGTCATAGAGAGCCTCATATATGACCTTTAGATAGAACGAGCGTCATAGAGAGCCCCATATACGACCTTTAGATAGAACGAGCGTCATAGAGAGCCTCATATACGGCGCCTACATATTAATCATATCAGAAAATGACAATGTAGAAAAAATTTCATTTTGGTTTTATTTTTTTTATTTTCAGCGTTCAATATAATCTTACAATGCATTACTTCAGTTCATTACTTATGGTATAACATACAGTGCATTTGGAAAGTATGCAGACCCCTTCACTTTTTCCACATTTTGTTATGTTACAGCCTTATTCTACAATGGGAAAAAATGTTTCTCGTCAATCTACACGCAATACCCCATAATGACAAAGTGAAAACAGTTTTTTTGATATTTGTGCAAATTTATTAAAAATAAAAACAGAAATACCTTATTTACATAAGTATTCAGACTCTTTGCTGTGAAACTCAAAATTGAGCTCAGGTGCATCCTGTTTCCATTGATCATCCTTGAGATGTTTCATCAACTTAATTGATTGGGCATGATTTGGAAAGGCACACACCTGTCTATATAAGGTCCCACAGTTGACAGTGCCCGTCAGAGCAAAAACTAAGCCATGAGGTCCAAGGAAAAGTCTGTAGAGCTCTGAGACAGGATTGTTTCGAGGCACAGATCTGGGGAATGGTACCAAAAAATATCTGCAGCATTGAAGGTCCCCAACAACACAGTAGCCTCCGTCATTCTTAAATGGAAGAAGTTTGGAAACACCAAGACTCTTCCTAGAGCTGGCCGCCCGGCAACACTGAGAAATCGGGGGAGAAGGGTCTTGGTCAGGGAGGTGACCAAGAACCTGATGGTCACTCTAACAGAGCTCCAGAGTTGCTCTATGGAGATGGGAGAACCTTCCAGAAGGACAACCATCTCTGCAGCACTCCACCAATCAGGCCTTTATGGTGGAGTGACCAGACCGAAGCCACTCCTCAGTAAAAGACACATGACAGCTCGCTTGGAGTTTGCCAAAAGGTACCTTATGGACTCTCACACCATGAGAAACAAGATTCTCTGGTCTGATGAAACCAAGATGTTATGAATGCCAAGCGTCACTTCTGGAGGAAACCATCATGCTGTGGGGATGTTTTTCAGCCGCAGGGACTGTGAGACTAGTCAGGATTGAAGGAAAGATGAACGGAGCAAAGTACAGAGAGATCCTTGATGAGCACTCAGGACCTCAGACTGGGGGCGAAGGTTCACCTTACAAAAGGACAACGACCCTAAGTACACAGCCAAGACAACGCAGGAGTGGCTTCGGGACAAGTCTCTGAATGTCCTTTAGTGGCCTGGCCAGAGCCTGTACTTGAACCCGATCAAACATCTCTGGAGAGACCTGAAAATAGCTGTGCAGCGACGCTCCCCATCTAACCTGACACAGCTTGAGAGGATCTGCAGAGAAGACTGGGAGAAACTCCTCATATACAGGTGTGCCAAGCTTATAGTGTCCTACCCAAGAAGACTCGAGGCTGTAATTGGTGCCAAAGGTGCTTCAACAAAGTAATGAGTAAAGGGTCTGAGTACTTAAAGTATGTCAATGTGATATTTCTGTTTTTTATTTTTTTTAAATAAATGTACAATTTGCTTTGTCATTATGGGGTATTCTGTGTAGATTGATGAGGGAAAAAACAATTGAATCCATTATAGAATAAGACACGTAACAAAATGTGGAAAAAGTCAAAGGGTCTGAATACTTCCCAAATGCACTGTATGCAATCCTACATCTGTGATCTGTTGGTATTATAATCAATTTCCTATACCCTGGTTCCACTAGCACCAGCAGTGGAGGGAGGGTCTTACACAATGGCACATCAGTATCTTAGCAACAAGAGCCCTCACCACACTCCTCATGTCCTTACATTACATTACCTGTGTATGAATGTTTGACAGAGTACAGCTTTTATTCTCTCATATGACACAAGAAGGACCCCTGTAGATCAATTATTCTGCATGCGACCCTGACCTTTGTTCTTCATGTAGCTGAATTGATTCATTCAACGCTCTGAATACTGCACATGGATCAAATATGTGTTTTATGTTCTATTGAATTTGGAATATGAGAATTTATGATAGGTCCCAAATTCTCTGTCATTAACCATCCTCATATTTTTGTGTATCTCTCTATCTTATTTTGAGTCTCTACAGAATGCTACAGTAATGTCATTCATAGTGGTGTTTATCTGTGCTGTGTGTGTTCCTAGGCTGTGGGGGGGCTGACACTCCTGCGAGCATGGCCTACACGCTTGGCACGGGGCCTGACTCTGGGCCAGCCATGGGTCCCCAGAATTGCGTCACTAGGGTGGAGCTGTCCGTGTGCTGTGGCAACCTGCTGGACAGAGACGTGGCCTCCAAGTCTGACCCCTTCTTAGTGCTCTTCCACGAGGTGGACAGCAACTGGGTTGAGGTGAGGAGGGGAGAGGAGGGTTGGGCAAGTCTGGGAAAGGTCGAGGGGATCAATTATAAAGGAAGAGAAAAGGAGAAATGACTGTTGGAAAAGTGGAAGGAATGAAGGATTGTAGGGGTTGAATAAAGTTATGAAGTAAACCACTTGAGAGGGTGAAATAATCATTAATAAATATCCTCTGACTGTTGATTGCTCTCAATGTTTTATCGATTGATGCTCGCCAAGTTCGCAATAACACACAGTGTTATCAATGTACAATGGAGAAACATCAATCCATGGAAGCCGTGGTGTCTTGAGGAGTGTGGATCTGTGTGTGCTCCGGGTGCCCTCTTGTTGCCAGGGAAAGACATGCCTGCCTGGGTACTGTTGTGTTGAAGCAGGCTAAGTGTGATCGCTGCAGGCTTGGGCTGTCGGTCAACAGGGCAGGCTCCAACATGAAACCAGCAAAGCGGTTGCTGCAGTTACCATGGAAATTTGGACGGAAACAAAGGAGTCATGATGTTCTTGATGCGTGGAAAGAGAGTGGAAAGAGTCGTGAGGAATGGAACTTACAGGCAAACAGGGAAGGGACATGGAAAATACCCAGTGGGGTTTGAAAACGGGGAGCCTAAATGTAAAAAGTACCTTGGAGGATGTCTGCTGTTCCAGAGGTGTAACATTTAATCTCTTAAAACTCACTGAGCATGTAGTCATCCTGACAATGGTTTCTCTTTGGATCATGATGAAAGCTTCAGCACATGAAACACACAACTATACACAAACATTCCAAAGCTATATGAAACAAAACGCAGAGAAGAAATAGAAGAGAGAAGGGTTTTTAAAGGGAAGGGCTTTTCTTCCTGTCTGTCTCGGCATGAGAGAAGGGTTCACTCTGGGTGGAGGAGCCATCTGTGCTGTGGGGGTAAAGAGGGAAGTGTGGTAGCACAGAAAGGGGAGGGAGGTAACTGTCAGAGAAGATGCTGGGAGAGACACAGAGGCGAGGGGTTCCAGTCAAACAGACAGAGCAGCGTTGGAATGTACAGTTTGCGCCAGTTTAGCCTCAGAGATGAGAGCACAATAGGGGTCGAGGACTATGTGAATATTCTATCAGTGAGTCACACATACACTGTGTTAGTCACCACCAGCTAGGTTTATCTTTCACATGAATAAGGCCTTTTCAACCTTACACCCCCCCCCCCCCCCCCCCCCCCCCCCACATGTCCACCTCCAATCCAGTGGAGGCTGCTGAGGGCAGGACGGCTCATAATAATGGCTGAAACGGAGTAAATGGAATGGCATCAAACACATGGAACCCATGTGATTGATGTATTTGACACCATTCCACCAATTCCGCTCCAGTCATTACCACGAGCCCGTCCTCCCCAATTGAGGTGCCACCAACCTCCTGTGCTCCACTCTGTGTACTCGGTGTTGGCACGTCTGTGTGTATGAATACAGTACCTGTTAGACAAAACCATATTCCTGTGTATCATTTTCAGATTGGTCGAACAGAGACTGCGGTAAATAACCTGAATCCAGTGTTTGGGGTGAAATTTAAGGTGGACTACCATTTTGAGGAGGTTCAGAAGCTCAAGTTTTCCCTGTTTGATGAGGACAAGTGCAGCAGCCAGCTGTATGAGCATGACTTCCTGGGAGAGTACATCTGTACACTGGGGGTGGTATGCTACCTGTCACACTGTTCTTAGAGTCTGTCTGTGACCCCTTTCTGCGTCTGTTTATCACCTGTTTGTTATGTTTATTTGCAGGTGGGCATTTTCACCCCTCACTCACTTCTCTCTCTGGTCTGTTACCTTTAGATTGTGTCCAATAAGAAACTTCACCGGTCACTGACCTTGGCCAATGGCAAGCCAGCTGGGAAAGGAACCATCACAGTGAGAACATCATGCTTGCACAACTCATACCCACAGAGCGGTCCAAGAAATAAAGACATGTCCACACACACACACACACACACACACACACACACATACACACACACGTTCTGTAACATGGTACAGTTTTACACTGGATACAATAGAGTAACGGTTTCTCTTGTGTACAGATAACTGCGTTGGAGCTGTCAGACAATAGAGTAATCACACTGTCCTTGTATGGGAGAAAGCTTGACAAGAAGGTAAGTGTCACTGCCCACGTAGTACCATATTATCATCACTGTTAAGAAGTTCTCACGTAATATTTGGAACAACAATATGATTTTGTCAATAAAGACAATGCTCATGAAAGAGCAACAATGCCCTCTCCAAGTCTTCACCGTGGTATGCCGGCAGCTATGTGGGTCATTGTCAAACAAGATTGCTTTGTTTTGCAGGATTTCTTTGGTAAATCAGACCCTTACCTAGAGTTCCACAAGCAAGGAGATGATGGGAAATGGATGTTGGTCCACAGGACAGAGGTGAGTTGGCTCGGTAGTTGGTTAGGGGTGGCTGTTTAGACTATTTGAATGTCATCACTGTAGAACTAAGTGTATTATATTTTATAAACAAGGTGTATTACCACCTGGTAATACGTTAACTGGATTGACCTAGCTTCTGAGTTCCAAATGAGATGGAAGAAGTTGTATCTCTGTAGCTGTTTTTGGGCTGCAGGTGATAAAGAACACTCTGGACCCGGTGTGGAAGCCCTTCACAGTACCACTCATCTCCCTCTGTGATGGGGACGTAGACAGGAGCATCAAGGTAAGTGAGGTTTACCAACATGTGCATTAATATGAGGACGATGGCATGAAAATGTTAGCGAGGGAATCCCCTTTAATATATGTAAAAAAGCCAAATACATTTTAAGTGATTTCTTGTAGTATTACGGAATGTTCTGATCTTTTTGTCCTTCCTGTGGGTTGTCTCATATTGCAGGTACTGTGCTATGATTACGACAACGACGGAAGTCATGACTTCATTGGAGAGTTTCAGACCACTGTCACCAAGATGAGTGAAGCCCAGAATTCACTGGAGGTGGGGGATATATTTTAGATCTGTTCCTGTTTATCTATGGGAGTTTGTTCTGTATGGGTTAGTCATGCTTTGATGTGGATCTAAGACCATTTTCACATTGTTGTAACGTCCGTCGTTAAATGAAGACCAAGGTGCAGCGTGGTAGGGTTACATTTTCTTTAATTTGAAATGTTTCACCAAAAAACAAACAACTCAACGAACGTAAAGCTAGGAGTGCAACACATGCAACACACAAAGACAAGATCCCACAACAGAAGGTGGGAAGAAGGGCTGCCTAAGTATGATCCTCAATCAGAGACAATGATAGACAGCTGCCTCTGATTGGGAACTATACTCGGCCAACAAAGAAATATAAACATAGATTTCCCACTCTAGTCACACCCTGACCTACCAAATAGAAAATGTAAAGTATCTCTACGGTCAGGGCGTGACAGTACCCCCCCCCCAAAGGTACGGACTCCCGGCCACAAACCTTAACCTATAGGGGAGGCTCCGGGTGGGCATCTACCATCTGTGGCGGCTCCGGTTCAGGACATAGCCCCCGCTCCCTATGCTGATGCCTCCGCTTCTGTGGAACCGGACCGCGGATCATCGCCGGAGGCTCCGAACTGCGGATCGTCGCCGGAGGCTCCGGACTGCGGATCGTCGCCGGAGGCTCCGGACTGCTGATCGTCGCCGGAGGCTCCGGACTGCGGACCGTCGCCGGAGACTCCGGACTGCGGACCGTTGCTGGAGGCTCCGGACTGGGGACCGTCGCTGGAGGCTTCTTGCCATGGATCATCAATATAGGCTCCGGGCCATGGATCATCACTGGAGGCTTCGTGCCATGGATTACCACTACAGGCTCCGGGCCATGGATCATCACTGGAGGCTTTGTGCCATGGATCATCACTGGAGGCTCCGGGCCATGGATCATCACTGGAGGCTCCGGGCCATGGATTATCACTGGAGGCTTTGTGCCATAGATCATCACTACAGGCTCCAGGCCATGAATCATCACTGAAGACTTCGAGCCATGGATCATCACTGGAGGCTTCGTACGTGGAGCGGGAACAGGTCTCACCGTACTGAGGAAACGTACTGGTAGCCTGGTGCGGGGAGCTGCCACAACGCGTCCTGGCTGGATACCCACTTTAGATTGGTGAGTGTGGAGAGCTGGCACGGGACACACTGGGCTATGAAGGCGCACTGAAGGCATAGTGTGTAGAGCTGCCGCAGGATATGCTGGGCCGTGGAGGCGCACTGGAGGTCTGGAGCGTAGAGCTGGCACAACGCGTCCTGGCTGAATCCCCCCTGTAGCAAGGCAAGTGCGAGGAGCTGGCACAGGCCACACTGGGTTGTGCTGGCGAACTGGGAATACCGTGCGTAGAACTGGCGCAGGATATCCTGGGCCGAAGAGGCCAGGATCATCATCTGAACCCTGACAAAAATGTTGTGCCCCCCAATTTTTTGGGGGGGGGCTGCCTCTTGTGCTCGCTTTGTTGGTTTAACTCCTCGTAACATTGCCGTAACGTCGCTGCCTCCATCTGCTTCTTCGGACGGCGATACTCCGGACGGATCTCTTCCCAGGTCCAGTCCTCCTCACCACGCTGCTTGGTCCGTTGGTGGTGGGATCTTCTGTAACGTCCGTCGTTAAATAAAGACCAAGGTGCAGCGTGGTACGCGTACATTTCCTTTATTAATTATAAAATGTTCCACCAAAAACAATAAACAACTCCACGAACGTAAAGCTAGGAGTGCAACACATGCAACACACAAAGACAAGATCCCACAACAGAAGGTGGGAAAAAGGGCTGCCTAAGTATGATCCCCAATCAGAGACAACGATAGACAGCTGCCTCTGATTGGGAACCATACTCGGCCAACAAAGAAATATAAACATAGATTTCCCACCCTAGTCACACCCTGACCTACCAAATAGAGAATTTAAAGGATCTCTACGGTCAGGGCGTGACAAATGTCTCCAATCTCAACGCACTCCTCACTGTGAGTGAATGACTCACTTAAGACACTACAGTCTTAATGCACCTAATACAGCTCACCATTTCTGAATGGAATTGGCAGGTGTTTATTTACTAACACCAATTCAATCTACTGCCTGTTTTAACCTCACTAAGGGATGTTGGGTAACACTTTATTTTACAGCTTGGTAACACCTGGTGAGAGAAGTAGGAAGTTACTTTTTACTTCAGTTTTTGTCTGCCAACTTCTTCCTGAAAACCTTGTGTCATTTGCTAATGGCAGAAATGCAAATAGAGCTGGTGTGAGAATGAGTGTAAATTGTGTGGGTGTGCAGATGGGTCTTAGTTGTAATTGTTCACTTAGTGTTCCTTTCCACCAGGTCGAATTTGAATGCATTAATCCGAAAAAACAGAAGAAGAAAAAGAGCTACAAAAACTCTGGAATCATCATTCTGAAGTCATGCAAGGTGAACCAAGACACGCAGAGACTAATAGATATACACTATGCCTCTTAATTAGTCAATCCATTATGGAAATCACAAAAAGGTGTATTAAGTCTAAAAGGAAACAGCTTTACATGTATTATGAATCCACAATAAAGCGTTATGCACACAGCTAATGAATTTTCGTTCATAATAGTATTTTTTATTAAAAAACAAAATGCCTGTAATGTGGCTTTGCTTCAGGCAGGGTTTAGAGTAATGGCTCCAAATCCCTATTAAATTCATGTATTAATATCAGCACAAAACACCTGTCAGTCTCACACAGTCCACCACAGTTCTGCCTGCAGTAATCACCTTTGTTCAGGCAGCCAATTACTGAATATGGAGATGACTCAGTCCTATCAAAGTGCCACTGCTGCGCCTCCTCCAATTATTTATCCATAGGAAAAACAATTTGAACTTGCTTGAGTATGGAATAGTATGAACAGAGTTTGAATAATGTTTGAATAATGTCTCCTCAGGTTGAAAGGGACTATACCTTCCTGGACTATATTTTAGGTGGATGCCAGATCATGTTCACTGTGAGTATGAGGTCATCACTCAACTCAGTGTGTCTCCCACTCTACCTGAAAACTCTGACCCTTTACTCCTACTCTCAACCGTCTCTGCCACCCACCTACAGTAACTCAGACATCCACCTACCCCTGGCAATGAACTCCAATATGTAAAATGACACATAACTGTATGTACGCACACTGTATGTACGCACACTTAGAAATGTCCTTTTTTTTAAAGAAAATTACATGTTTTGTCCGTTAAAATAACATCAAATTGATCAGAAAAATACATTGTAAATATAGTGTAAACATTATTAATGTTGTAAATGACAATTGTAGCTGGAAATGGCAGATTTTTTATGGAATATCTACATAGGTGTACAGAGGCCCATTATCAGTCACCATCGCTCCTGTGTTCCAATGGCACGTTGTGTTAGCTAATCCAAGTTCATAATTTTAAAAGGCTAATTGATCATTAGAAAACCCTTTTCAATTATGCTAGCACAGCTGAAAACGGTTGTCCTGATTAAAGAAGCAATAAAACTGACCTTCTTTAGACTAGTTGAGTATCTGGAGCATAAGCATTTGTGGGTTTGATTACAGGCTCAAAATGGCCAGAAACTAAGAACCTTCTTCTGAAACTCGTCAGTCTATTCTTGTTCTGAGAAATGAAGGCTGACATGAACGCTGTGTACTACTCCCTTCACAGAACAGCGCAAACTGTCTCTAACCAGAATAGAAAGAGGAGTGGGAGGCCCCGGTGCACAACTGAGCAAGAGGACAAGTACATTAGAGTGTCTAGTTTGAAAAACAGACGCCTCACAAGTCCTCAACTGGCAGCTTCATTAAATAGTACCCGCAAAACACCAGAAGGTTACAATATAAACATCCTCATGCAGTCCATGCTACTGCTACTCAGATCTCCTCCAGCTCCTACCAAACCTGTGGCTGACAACTGGACAGCTTCCCTTGTTCAATAGGTGGACAGAAAGATAATGAGAGAGAGAGAGAGAGAGAGAGAGAGAGAGAGAGAGAGAGAGAGAGAGAGAGAGAGAGAGAGAGAGAGAGAGAGAGAGAGAGAGAGAGAGAGAGAGAGAGAGAGAGAGAGAGAGAGAGAGAGAGAGAGAGAGAGAGAGAGAGAGAGAGAGAGAGAGAGAGAGAGATAGAGATTAGGTTGCCACGTCTTATGCCCGACCGCATGTTTACACTGTATTTCTCATCAATTTTATGTTATTTTAATGGACAAAAAATGTATTTTTCTTTAAAAACTTCATTCATTAAATGCACCTTACAGTACTGTACATCTTTGGAAACATGGTAGGTTCAGAATTCTCTGTAGTAGGATAAAATCATCATTGGTCTATTTTTGGCTCAGGCTAATGGGTGAAACATTGTGCGTCCCTGGTGATGTCACACCTTTGTGTCAGTGCTCCGTTATTGGCCATTTATCAATTCAATTCAATTCAAGGGCTTTATTGGCATGGGAAACATGTGTTAACATTGCCAAAGCAAGTGAGGTAGACAACATACAAAGTGAATATATAAAGTGAAAAACAACAAAAATTAACAGTAAACATTACACATACAGAGGTTTCAAAACAGTAAAGACATTACAAATGTCATATTATATATATATATATATATATATATATACAGTGTTTTAACAATATACAAATGGTTAAAGGACACAAGATAAAATAAATACGCATAAATATGGGTTGTATTTACAATGGTGTGTGTTCTTCACTCGTTGCCCTTTTCTCGTGGCAACAGGTCACAAATCTTGCTGCTGTGATGGCACACTGTGGAATTTCACCCAGTAGATATCGGAGTTTTTCAAATTTGGATTTGTTTTCGAATTCTTTGTGGATCTGTGTAATCTGAGGGAAATATGTATCTCTAATATGGTCATACATTGGGCAGGAGGTTAGGAAGTGCAGCTCAGTTTCCACCTCATTTTGTGGGCAGTGAGCACATAGCCTGTCTTCTCTTGAGAGCCATGTCTGCCTACGGCGGCCGTTCTCAATAGCAAGGCTATGCTCACTGAGTCTGTACATAGTCAAAGCTTTCCTTAATTTTGGGTCAGTCACAGTGGTCAGGTATTCTGCCGCTGTGTACTCTCTGTTTAGGGCCAAATAGCATTCTAGTTTGCTCTGTTTTTTTGTTAATTCTTTCCAATGTGTCAAGTAATTATCTTTTTGTTTTCTCATGATTTGGTTGGGTCTAATTGTGCTGTTGTCCTGGGGCTCTGTAGGGTGTGTTTGTGTTTGTGAACAGAGCCCCAGGACCAGCTTGCTTAGGGGACTCTTCTCCAGGTTCATCTCTCTGTAGGTGATGGCTTTGTTATGGAAGGTTTGTGAATCACTTCCTTTTAGGTGGTTGTAGAATTTGACGGCTCTTTTCTGGATTTTGATAATTAGTGGGTATCGGCCTAATTTATCTCCAATGGTGCTGAAACACTTTACACCTCCACTTCTTACACCTCCGTGCTACCGTGGAATACTCTGAGGAACTGTGCCCTTTGTTCTGCAAAGATATGTGTTGTATCTATGTTCTCAGCACCCAGGGTTTAGAAACGTGTAAAAACAACTGTTTGATGACATGTTGTTGCATACTGTAAATATGCCCATATTCTGTAGATACTTTGTAGCCACAAAATAACAAAATAATTATTCCCTGAATGGCAATATTAACTTCTTCCATCTTGCCACAACTATTTAGTTACCTGTATGTGACTAGTTGTGTTTATTTATGTGGTTGTGGACCACAGACATTGTTCTGATGAGCAGGTTTATGTGAGGTCCTTTTCAACCAATTATTTTATCCCAATGTTATTGTCAGATTTTTTTTATACGCAAATATAACATTTGTGTTTCCATAGTTACTGTGTTTTGTGCCAGAGGAGACTGTCTTTGCAAGAATGAAAGAGAGAGAGAGACAGAAAACAATATAGGAGTATGACTGGAAAGACACAACTTGATGGTTTGGCTTTAGGTGGCTACATCTTATAGGACACCCTTGAGAGACCAATGGAATTTGTGTTTGTACTGTATCCATAAGATTTTGTTTTTTAGTTTACATTTTCTAAAACCTAGGAAATGTGCAATGATTCCTGACAGGTTTATTAAATGTATCTGATTTTAAAAGAGGAGATACTCCTATTTCTACTGGGTCAAGTGATTTTTAAATGTGTTCAAACCCCCAGTAAGATTATAACACCATTACCTTAATCCGCTATGATAATTTAAATATTTAAATAGTTCACCCATGTGTGCTTCGTGGATATTATACCTGCATGTTATAATTCAGTTGAGATTGGTGTTTGGGAAGGAATGTGAATCTAAATCCTCAACGGTGCTTGCTGCAGTTCTCTTCATCTGTTGTCCTTTGTGAGAGACCCAGGGCTCTCTCTCTCTGTTCCACAGAATTCAATTATACTTAGCATGCATCTAATGCTAATCTGTTCGAGGTGAAATCGTCTCTACAGAGATGCAGATGAGGAGCACTGCTTATATTGACTGGAACTGAAGAAAACAGTGTTTGTGGTAGTTGCAGGAAAAACCTTCTTGACTATATAGCACAATATTTATAACATTGTAATAAAAGCAGCATTACAACACTGGTCAAACCAGCCTAAAGGTCAGGCCTGCTGTGGGGGGAGCAGTCCTCAGTAGAACAGTGTTCATCTATGAGGTCATCTGATTGTACATTAGCTTGTTACCTCACCACCAGTTATTTCGGAAGCCCTACACTTTTAGAAGAAAAGGGTTCCAAAAGGGTTCTTCAGCTGTCCCCATAGGAGAACCCTTTTAGGTTCTGGATAGTACCTTTTTTTCTAAGAGTGTAACAAAGGGTTAGAGATATGTTTAAGAAACAGTGTGGTACTTAATCTGTACTAAAGGGAGTTAAAGCTGAAGATGTGATCTATCTATCTATCTACAGTGCCTTGCGAAAGTATTCGGCCCCCTTGAACTTTGCGACCTTTTGCCACATTTCAGGCTTCAAACATAAAGATATAAAACTGTATTTTTTTGTGAAGAATCAACAACAAGTGAGACACAATCATGAAGTGGAACGACATTTATTGGATATTTCAAACTTTTTTAACAAATCAAAAACTGAAAAATTGGGCGTGCAAAATTATTCAGCCCCTTTACTTTCAGTGCAGCAAACTCTCTCCAGAAGTTCAGTGAGGATCTCCGAATGATCCAATGTTGACCTAAATGACTAATGATGATAAATACAATCCACCTGTGTGTAATCAAGTCTCCGTATAAATGCACCTGCACTGTGATAGTCTCAGAGGTCCGTTAAAAGAGCAGAGAGCATCATGAAGAACAAGGAACACACCAGGCAGGTCCGAGATACTGTTGTGAAGAAGTTTAAAGCCGGATTTGGATACAAAAAGATTTCCCAAGCTTTAAACATCCCAAGGAGCACTGTGCAAGCGATAATATTGAAATGGAAGGAGTATCAGACCACTGCAAATCTACCAAGACCTGGCCGTCCCTCTAAACTTTCAGCTCATACAAGGAGAAGACTGATCAGAGATGCAGCCAAGAGGCCCATGATCACTCTGGATGAACTGCAGAGATCTACAGCTGAGGTGGGAGACTCTGTCCATAGGACAACAATCAGTCGTATATTGCACAAATCTGGCCTTTATGGAAGAGTGGCAAGAAGAAAGCCATTTCTTAAAGATATCCATAAAAAGTGTCGTTTAAAATTTGCCACAAGCCACCTGGGAGACACACCAAACATGTGGAAGAAGGTGCTCTGGTCAGATGAAACCAAAATTGAACTTTTTGGCAACAATGCAAAACGTTATGTTTGGCGTAAAAGCAACACAGCTGAACACACCATCCCCACTGTCAAACATGATGGTGGCAGCATCATGGTTTGGGCCTGCTTTTCTTCAGCAGGGACAGGGAAGATGGTTAAAATTGATGGGAAGATGGATGGAGCCAAATACAGGACCATTCTGGAAGAAAACCTGATGGAGTCTGCAAAAGACCTGAGACTGGGACGGAGATTTGTCTTCCAACAAGACAATGATCCAAAACATAAAGCAAAATCTACAATGGAATGGTTCAAAAATAAACATATCCAGGTGTTAGAATGGCCAAGTCAAAGTCCAGACCTGAATCCAATCGAGAATCTGTGGAAAGAACTGAAAACTGCTGTTCACAAATGCTCTCCATCCAACCTCACTGAGCTCGAGCTGTTTTGCAAGGAGGAATGGGAAAAATGTCAGTCTCTCAATGTGCAAAACTGATAGAGACATACCCCAAGCGACTTACAGCTGTAATCGCAGCAAAAGGTGGCGCTACAAAGTATTAACTTAAGGGGGCTGAATAATTTTGCACGCCCAATTTTTCAGTTTTTCATTTGTTAAAAAAGTTTGAAATATCCAATAAATGTCGTTCCACTTCATGATTGTGTCCCACTTGTTGTTGATTCTTCACAAAAAAATACAGTTTTATATCTTTATGTTTGAAGCCTGAAATGTGGCAAAAGGTCGCAAAGTTCAAGGGGGCCGAATACTATCGCAAGGCACTGTATCTAGCTATCTATCTATCTATCTGTCTATCTATCTATCTATCTATCTATCTATTCAATTCAATTCAAGGGGCTTTATTGGCATGGGAAACATGTGTTAACATTGCCAAAGCAAGTGAGGTAGATAATATACAAAAGTGAAATAAACAATAAAAATGAACAGTAAACATTACACATACAGAAGTTTAAAAACAAAGACATTACAAATGTCATATTACGTGTATATATACAGTGTTGTAACAATGTACAAATGGTTAAGGGTACACAAGGGAAAATAAATAAGCATAAATATGTGTATATGTATTTACAATGGTGTTTGTTCTTCACTGGTTGCCCTTTTCTTGTGGCAGGTTAGAATTTTTGCTGCTGTGATTGCACACTGTGGTATTTCACCCAGTAGAAATGGGAGTTTATCAAAATTGGATTTGTTTTTGAATTCTTTGTGGATCTGTGTAATCTGAGGGAAATATGTCTCTCTAATATGGTCATACATTGGACAGAAGGTTAGGAAGTGCAGCTCAGTTTCCACCTCATTTGGTGGGCAGTGTGCACATAGCCTGTCTTCTCTTGAGAGCCATGTCTGCCTACGGCAGCCTTTCTCAATAGCAAGGCTATGCTCACTGAATCTGTACATAGTCAAACTTTTCCTTAAGTTTGGGTCAGTCACAGTGGTCAGGTATTCTGCCACTGTGTACTCTCTGTTTAGGGCCAAATAGCATTCTAGTTTGCTCTTTTTTTGTTTGTTAATTCTTTCCAATGTGTCAAGTAATTATCTTTTTGTTTTCTCATGATTTGATTGGGTCTAATTGTGCTGCTGTCCTGGGGCTCTGTAGGGTGTGTTTGTGTTTGTGAACAGAGCCCCAGGACCAGCTTGCTTAGGGGACTCTTCTCCAGGTTCATCTCTCTGTAGGTGATGGCTTTGTTATGGAAGGTTTGGGAATCGCTTACTTTTAGGTGGTTGTAGAATTTAATGTCTCTTTTCTGGATTTTGATAATTAGTGGGTATAGGCCTAATTCTGCTCTGCATGCATTATTTGGTGTTCTACGTTGTACACGGAGGATATTTTTGCAGTATTCTGCATGTAGAGTCTTAATTTGGTGTTTGTCCCATTTTGTGAAATCTTAGTTGGTGAGTGACCCCAGACCTCACAACCATAAAGGGCAATGGGCTCTATGACTGATTCAAGTATTTTTTGCCAGATTCTAATTGGTATGTTGAATTTTATGTTCCTTTTGATGGCATAGAATGCCCTTCTTGCCTTGTCTCTCAGATCGTTCACAGCTTTGTGGAAGTTACCTGTGGCGCTGATGTTTAGGCCAAGGTATGTATAGTTTTTTTTGTGTGCTCTAGGACAATGGTGTCTAGATGGAATTTGTATTTGTGGTCCTGGCGACTGGACCTTTTTTGGAACACCATTATTTTGGTCTTAATGAGATTTACTGTCAGGGCCCAGGTCTGGCAGAATCTGTGCAGAATATCTAGGTGCTGCTGTAGGCCCTCCTTGGTTGGTGACAGAAGCACCAGATCATCAGCAAACAGTAGACATTTGACTTCAGATTCTAGTAGGGTGAGACCAGGTGCTGCAGACTTTTCTAGTGCCCGCGCCAATTCGTTGATATATATGTTAAAGAGGGTGGGGCTTAAGCTGCATCCCTGTCTCACCCCACGGCCCTGTGGGAAGAAATGTGTGTTTTTTGCCAATTTTAACCGCACACTTGTTGTTTGTGTACATGGATTTTATAATGTCGTATGTTTTACCCCCAACACCACTTTCCATTAGTTTGTATAGCAGACCCTCATGCCAAATTGAGTCGAAGGCTTTTTTGAAATCAACAAAGCATGAGAAGACTTTGCCTTTGTTTTGGTTTGTTTGGTTGTCAATTAGGATGTGCAGGGTGAATACATGGTCTGTTGTACGGTAGTTTGGTAAAAAAAAGCCAATTTGACATTTGCTCAGTACATTGTTTTCATTGAGGAAATGTACAAGTCTGCTGTTAATGATAATGCAGAGGATTTTCCCAAGGTTACTGTTGACGCATATTCCACGGTAGTTATTGGGGTCAAATTTGTCTCCACTTTTGTGGATTGAGGTGATCAGTCCTTGGTTCCAAATATTGGGGAAGATGCCAGAGCTAAGGATGATGTTAAAGAGTTTTAGTATAGCCAATTGGAATTTGTTGTCTGTATATTTGATCATTTCATTGAGGATACCATCAACACCACATGCCTTTTTGGGTTGGAGGGTTTTTATTTTGTCCTGTAACTCATTCAATGTAATTGGAGAATCCAGTGGGTTCTGGTAGTCTTTAATAGTTGATTCTAAGATCTGTATTTGATCATGTATATGTTTTTGCTCTTTATTCTTTGTTATAGAGCCAAAAAGATTGGAGAAGTGGTTTACCCATACATCTCCATTTTGGATAGATAATTCTTCGTGCTGTTGTTTGTTTAGTGTTTTCCAATTTTCCCAGAAGTGGTTAGAGTCTATGGATTCTTCAATTACATTGAGCTGATTTATGACATTCTGTTCCTTCTTTTTCTGTAGTTTATTTCTTTATTGTTTTAGTGATTCACCATAGTGATTCACCATCCCCTCGAAGCCTACCATTGACTATGTACAGTGCCTTGCGAAAGTATTCGGCCCCCTTGAACTTTGCGACCTTTTGCCACATTTCAGTCTTCAAACATAAAGATATAAAACTGTATTTTTTTGTGAAGAATCAACAACCAGTGGGACACAATCATGAAGTGGAACGACATTTATTGGATATTTCAAACTTTTTTAACAAATCAAAAACTGAAAAATTGGGCGTGCAAAATTATTCAGCCCCTTTACTTTCAGTGCAGCAAACTCTCTCCAGAAGTTCAGTGAGGATCTCTGATTGATCCAATGTTGACCTAAATGACTAATGATGATAAATACAATCCACCTGTGTGTAATCAAGTCTCCGTATAAATGCACCTGCACTGTGATAGTCTCAGAGGTCCGTTAAAAGCGCAGAGAGCATCATGAAGAACAAGGAACACACCAGGCAGGTCCGAGATACTGTTGTGAAGAAGTTTAAAGCCGGATTTGGATACAAAAAGATTTTCCAAGCTTTAAACATCCCAAGGAGCACTGTGCAAGCGATAATATTGAAATGGAAGGAGTATCAGACCACTGCAAATCTACCAAGACCTGGCCGTCCCTCTAAACTTTCAGCTCATACAAGGAGAAGACTGATCAGAGATGCAGCCAAGAGGCCCATGATCACTCTGGATGAACTGCAGAGATCTACAGCTGAGGTGGGAGACTCTGTCCATAGGACAACAATCAGTCGTATATTGCACAAATCTGGCCTTTATGGAAGAGTGGCAAGAAGAAAGCCATTTATTAAAGATCTCCATAAAAAGTGTCATTTAAAGTTTGCCACAAGCCACCTGGGAGACACACCAAACATGTGGAAGAAGGTGCTCTGGTCAGATGAAACCAAAATTTAACTTTTTGGCAACAATGCAAAACATTATGTTTGGCGTAAAAGCAACACAGCTCATCACCCTGAACACACCATCTCCACTGTCAAACATGGTGGTGGCAGCATCATGGTTTGGGCCTGCTTTTCTTCAGCAGGGACAGGGAAGATGGTTAAAATTGATGGGAAGATGGATGGAGCCAAATACAGGACCATTCTGGAAGAAAACCTGATGGAGTCTGCAAAAGATCTGAGACTGGGACGGAGATTTGTCTTCCAACAAGACAATGATCCAAAACATAAAGCAAAATCTACAATGGAATGGTTCAAAAATAAACATATCCAGGTGTTAGAATGGCCAAGTCAAAGTCCAGACCTGAATCCAATCGAGAATCTGTGGAAAGAACTGAAAACTGCTGTTCACAAATGCTCTCCATCCAACCTCACTGAGCTCGAGCTGTTTTGCAAGGAGGAATGGGAAAAAAATTCAGTCTCTCGATGTGCAGAACTGATAGAGACATACCCCAAGCGACTTACAGCTGTAATCGCAGCAAAAGGTGGCGCTACAAAGTATTAACTTAAGGGGGCTGAATAATTTTGCACGCCCAATTTTTCAGTTTTTGATTTGTTAAAAAAGTTTGAAATATCCAATAAATGTCGTTCCACTTCATGATTGTGTCCCACTTGTTGTTGATTCTTCACAAAAAAATACAGTTTTATATCTTTATGTTTGAAGCCTGAAATGTGGCAAAAGGTCGCAAAGTTCAAGGGGGCCGAATACTTTCGCAAGGCACTGTACATACCCAGCGTGTGACAGAGCTGCAGGAGTTGTGACCCGTTTTTGTTGGTTATGTTGTCATAGTTGTGTCTAGGTGGGCATATGTGGGAGGGAATGCTGTCTCTCTCTCTCTCTATCTCTCTTTCTCTCTCTCTCTTGCACTCTCTCTCTCTCTCTCTCTCTCTTTCTCTCGCACCCTCTCTCTCTCTCTCTCTCTCTCTCTCTCTCTCTCTCTCTCTCTCGCACCCTCTCTCTCTCTCATTATCTTTCTGTCCATCTATTGAACAAGGGAAGCTGTCCAGTTGTCAGCCACAGGTTTGGTAGGAGCTGAAGGAGATCTGAGTAGCAACCATGCACCTTGATGTGATTGTGGGTTAAAGGCAGATGCATGGACTGCATGAGGATGTGGGCTTGTTTGTACGTGAACGCTTGTACTCGCCGCTTCAGGGAGGGCTTGTCAGTTGTCATCTCTGAGCAAATTAGCATGTTTATATTTTAACCTTCTGAATGAAGTCACTTTTCCTGAGGACAGGATCCTGAAATAAGGCCGGAATCTATTTATACGTTCCACATCCGTTCATATTTTGAACCGATTTATAGGCTTTGTTTGTGTTTGTGAGCATGTCTGTCTCCTGTCTTGCTATTCCTGCAGGTTGGCATTGACTTCACAGCATCTAATGGGAATCCTCGGGAGCCCTCCTCTCTTCACTACATCAATCCTCTGGGCAGCAACGAGTACCTGTCCGCCATCCTGGCTGTGGGCCAGATCATCCAGGACTATGACACGTGAGTCCCGTTATAGTAAACACTAATGACAGGACTCAATATGATCATATCACAGATACATATCAGTATCAGAGTTTTCATAATACCTCAGTCTTAAGTCACAAAAAGGTCCCTTCAACTCTTCTAATTATGTGTCTCCTCAGTCATATTCTTTATGTCACTTCAAAATATCAGATTGTATGGGTAGGTTTAATTGTTTATGATAAAGTACCAACCCAAGTGTATTGCAACATTCCGTAATGCAAAATTGTATGTTGAATTTTGATGAAGTAGCTCAACACTGCCAATCTGTTGTAATACTTCCTCAGTGACAAAATGTTTCCTGCTCTGGGATTTGGGGCTCAACTCCCTCCAGACTGGAAGGTAAGTGTATGTACTGTCTGTATGCGAGTGTGTGTCTTCACAGCACACTACATATGATAGAAGTAGAGCCAAAGGAGTGTTAAAGAGAAGAGGGCGACTGGAAGAGAGTGCTATCACGGAGATAAAGAGTATGTATAATACATGCATAATCCACTGATTATACAACTGTCGTCCCATCTGGGTTGCCATGGCACTGCACTGATGTAAAGGACAAAGGGAAGAGGAGGATGAGCAACAGAAATAGACAGAATATTTAGCCCTGCTTTCAGATACTGTATGGGAAGCATTTAGGGAGGTTTAACCCATCTGTGGTCTGAGAAAATGAGAGGAAGGAGAGAGCAATAGGTTGAACAAATGGGAATAAAGGGCACTGCAGGGATGGGAATGAAAGGGCACTGCAGTGATGGGAATGAAAGGGCACTGCAGTGATGGGAATGAAAGGGCACTGCAGGGATGGGAATGAAAGGGCACTGCAGGGATGGGAATGAAAGGGCACTGCAGGGATGGGAATGAAAGGGCACTGCAGGGATGGGAATGAAAGGGCACTGCAGGGATGGGAATGAAAGGGCACTGCAGGGATGGGAATGAAAGGGCACTGCAGTGATGGGAATGAAAGGGCACTGCAGTGATGGGAATGAAAGGGCACTGCAGTGATGGGAATGAAAGGGCACTGCAGGGATGGGAATGAAAGGGCACTGCAGGGATGGGAATGAAAGGGCACTGCAGGGATGGGAATGAAAGGGCACTGCAGTGATGGGAATGAAAGGGCACTGCAGGGATGGGAATGAAAGGGCACTGCAGGGATGGGAATGAAAGGGCACTGCAGGGATGGGAATGAAAGGGCACTGCAGGGATGGGAATGAAAGGGCACTGCAGTGATGGGAATGAAAGGGCACTCCATGGATGGGAATGAAAGGGCACTGCAGGGACGGGAATGAAAGGGCATTGCAGGGATGGGAATGAAAGGGCACTGCAGGGATGGGAATGAAAGGGCACTGCAGTGATGGGAATGAAAGGGCACTGCAGTGATGGGAATGAAAGGGCACTGCAGGGATGGGAATGAAAGGGCACTGCAGGGATGGGAATGAAAGGGCACTGCAGTGATGGGAATGAAAGGGCACTGCAGTGATGGGAATGAAAGGGCACTGCAGGGATGGGAATGAAAGGGCACTGCAGTGATGGGAATGAAATGGCACTGCAGTGATGGGAATGTATGTAATGGAATTGTCAAGAAGGAAAGCTAAATAGAATAGATAAAGTGACAGAAACAGGGTTGGGGGAGGGGATAATTATACAATTTGATCACATACACAATTCATTACTTTTCCCACCAGTTACAATTAAACAATGCAAATGAATGTTTCTACTGCACCCACATTCCTCTACTGTCCCTCTCACAGCCATTGGACATTCTGAATTTTCCATTTCTGCACCTGAGTTTCTTTGTCTCCTGAACCTGCAGGTGTCTCATGAATTTGCCATCAACTTTGACCCGACCAATCCATTCTGCCAAGGTGAGCAACTACCATGTTATCTGTAACTCCTATTTAAAACCTTACTACAGGCTGTACTTACCAGAGTTGGTTTCTTGCTTTTTCAATGGAGTTGGACTTCTGTCTAATGTATTAGAGAAGTACCATACTAAAATCCTCTGCGTAGAGTCTGAGTTTGCTGTCAAGCATTTTCCATGACATGGTTTCCATGTGGGTTTCCTGTTTCCTGTGGCCAGGTGTGGAGGGGATTGCCCAGGCCTACTCTGCCTGCCTGCCTCATATCCGCTTCTACGGCCCAACCAACTTCTCCCCCATCATCACCCATGTGGCCCGCTTTGCCACCCAGGCCCTGCAACAGGAGACTGCTGCGGTGAGTGCCCGTTAGCACTATTAGGACCACTACTTTCATTGTTTCATTGTTTATCCATTTTCATTCTATTGAATGTGTCATTGTGCTGTTTAAGATGGCCATCCAAACTCATGTCATTAGTATGAGTCAACATTACCAGTTCTAAATGACATGTAAATCCCCCCACATTACCAATACTTATTTACTTTAGAGGTTGGTGCACTTCGTAGTAAACACGAGCACTGTTCCACTGCCCGAGTGGCCAGTTATGGTAGCACACAGGCTGACCATGTGATAGGTTTCCAACTGTAACCCAGAGCTCCTGAAGCCACAGAACCGTTAAACATTCACACGGTTGGAAAGGTATTACCACTGAGTCCTTACATGACATCTTCTTGTTCCGGGGTAGAGGTTTTTATGGAAAGATTACATTTCCATGGAAAACATACCCTCACCACAGCTGAAGCAACTCAAAAGCCATATCTAACAATATGGAAAATAGCTGGAGTATTTACTACATAATCTACTCTACACGCACCCTATTCAAACACTTTCCACTCATCCCTGTTTTTACAACAGTAGTGCTCTGTACTCTACCGCTCATGCATAATGAGGCATTACAGACTCCAGCTTATTGGCGGAGTCATCACAGTTACAATGAAAAGAATTCAGCCCGTTGGACAGCTTTCCCTTTAAGAACAATTCTTTCCTGTGTCTCTCAGACTGGTCTGTTCCTCTCAGAGCTGCTCAGCATGCTGTAATCAGAAAATAATGAGTCCCCTTACTGCTTTTCTCATGGGCCTATCAGCAAGCTGTGTATGTGTGTTTTGTGTGTGTGTGTGTGTGTTTTGTGTGTGTGTGTGTGTGTGTGTGTGTGTGTGTGTGTGTGTGTGTGTGTGTGTGTGTGTGTGTGTGTGTGTGTGTGTGTGTGTGTGTGTGTGTTTTGTGTGTGTGTGTGTGTTTTGTGTGTGTGTGTGTGTGTGTGTGTGTGTGTGTGTGTGTGTGTGTGTGTGTGTGTGTGTGTGTGTGTGTTTTGGACTCAGGGTATGTAAGATGGAGAGTTGGATCCAGCACTAACAGAGATCCTAATTGCTTTGTGAGAAAAGTTTGCTTCTAGTTGTCAGTTTAAAGTCTGCAGAGGCATTTTGAACAGCGCTCGCAATTTCTCTCTGCTCTTATTACCAGCCCAGAGGAGAGAAGAGGACAGCAGCCATTAAAATCCCCTTTCAATTATACAGATGTAGGAAGATATTTTGATTCCCCCTGTTGCAGGGGAACTTTCCTGCAATGCAGAAAATTAAATACCTTGTAGTGTATTTAAAGTTTAAAAAGGCTTCTGAAGTTTGTAATTTCCACAATTTCCACTTTGAAATTTCAGACTTGATTTTTGAAAAATGGATCAACACCTACAAAAATGTCCATTAATTATAATCCACATGATAATTCACAATTCCTGTTGCTGCAGGATTATTTTCCTGCTGTAGCAAACTGGCTCAAATTAAGATCCTATATATGTAGTTAGTTATAGAAGGTGATTCAGTGAACAAATGTTCCCTCTTTTCACCTGTTGTTCATTGGTTTTAATGACTAATGAGGCGTGGCCTAGAGGTCTTTTTTCTTTGCAGTCCAACAGAATGGTCTCTCTCTCTCTGTCTCTGCTCTGTGACGGGAGAGGGATCTGACTCTTGACAGAGATGCAGCACTGGAAAATGTGACCGCAAGGATGTGTCAGCAACTCTACACTTTCAGAAAAAAAGGTGCTATCTAGAACCAAAAAGCATTTTTGGGCTGTCCCGATAGGAGAACCATTTGAGGAACCCCTTTTGGTTCCAGGTATTACTCATTTGGGTTCCACGTAGAAGCCTTTCCACAGAGCATTCTACATGGAACCCAAATTCATTTTACCTGGAACCAAAAAGGGTTCTCCTATGAGGATAGCCACAGAACCATTTTGGAACCTTTTTTCTAAGTGTGTGAACAGCCTAGAATGAGACAGTTAACAAGTATTTTCCTCCAGGGAAGGAAGACAGACCAGGACAGAATGTCCCAATTAAGAATATAGATAACATTCTTATGCCCTGAAAATAGTGAAAATACAGTTCAGACCTCTCTTTGGAGAGGTCTGAAGTGAATGGCTTCACATTCAGATGTACACAGCATGTGGGTTTGGAGGAAGTAATAACTTATTATTAATTATCCTTTAGGCTCCTGTAAGCTTTTTGTCCCTAATTACACCCTGTCACCCCAGAGAATATGAGTGAAACAAGAGAGAACTAGAGAGAGACCAAGGATAATTTTACTGCAATTTGCTGGTATATTTACTGTAAAAAACGATACAAATGAGCTATTATGTTCACTTCACAAGGTTTAGGAAATGGAAGAGATAAATACCTTGATGTGTGTGCGCGTATGCACTCACAAATCACCTGCTAGGCACTGTAGATGTCTGTCCCTGGGCTTGGAAAATGATTGTGGGTGTGTGTGTGTGTAGAAATCGGCTGAGGTAGCTGTGTCTGTCTCTGTCCCTTAGGTAATGATGTGCTAATGAGCGGGCCTGTTAAAGTACATTAAATGAGCAGACTTCACAGTGTCCAAAGCAGGGGAGAGGGTGCTTTTATCAAACACAGGTCAGCTCTGGTGGCCCATCTGACGAGAAGCAGGCAAGAGCAAGGGGTCACAACAGCTAGCATATCTGAGGGACTGTGTTTGTGTGGGAGGAAGCTACTGACAAGACTACAGAGATTACTGGAGAGCAGTTAATAAAGACAACAGCCAAGCCGTGTGTGTGTTGCTGTGTTTGTCAACTTGTCAACTTATACCTACCTACCTGTCTGTATGTCTCTGAGTGAGGAAAAGCACACATATTTTTGTGCATGTTGAGTGCGATTGAAACAGCGAGTGTGTGCATGCGTGTGCTTCTGTATGAATGTAGAGTGTGTGTGTGTGTGTGTGTGTGAGAGAGAAGAGGATGAAAATAAGTCAGCCCCAGCTCTCTTCTTAGCCCAGTGCCCCTGCTAAGTGTGAGGACGTTGGGGTGCTGTGACACATTGGCACGCAGGGCTTGATGTCTCATGATCACAGCATCACATCAACCATGCCAGAAGGCCAGGAGAGTTAATCCTGGCCTCCGAATGTGTGTATTCCACACTTTATGCCTCAATGTCTTTATTCCACACTTAAAGCAAAACCTAGCCAAGCAGTAATGGAGCTTTTCTCACCCAGAGGGACATGTTTGCGTGGTCTGTTAGTTAGCGCACTGGACACTGACAATGACCAGAGACGGGGGGAAAAAAACATTATTTTATTAACATAGGTCTAGCCCTCCCATTTGGATGAATACCAGGGCATTTGATGTCAGTCAGATTTCTTTGTTTCCTTTTGAGAACAGAAAGCCGCAGTGGGTTGGAAGAGAGAGGCACAGTTGGGGGGGGGGGGGGTGAGCATGGAACGTGGGAACTGCTGAGGGTCTTGCGTCAGTGGCTGTGTTTGGAGAAGCAGCTAGAGGCCCTCTCATCCTGCACAAGTGCTGCTCTCTCCGACCTGACCATAATAAACCCACAGGACAAAATGATGGTCATTAGACCATAGCTTTACACTGACTCACACTAGACAATCAGACAGACATTGTTGCGTCCGTTGTTAGAAGGAGACCAAGGTGCAGCGTGGTAGGCATACATTTTTTCTATATTTTCAAATGACACCAAAAAACAACAAAACACGCGATGAACATAAAGCTCTGTAGTGCTAAACAGCAACTATACAAAGACAAGATCCCATAACTGAAGGTGGGAAAAAGGGCTGCCTAAGTATGATCCCCAATCAGAGACAACGATAGGCAGCTGCCTCTGATTGGGAACCATACCCGGCCAACAAAGAAATAGACAAACTAGAATGCCCACCCAAATCACACCCTGACCTAACCAAATAGAGAAATAAAAAGGCTCTCTAAGGTCAGGGCGTGACAGACATGCTGTTACTGCTTTTGGCTGTGCGCTGCGGTATGATTAAGAAATCCGTTGATCCCTTAAGACCAGAACAGCCTTTGACATTTGTGGTTGTGGGAGTGGGTCTTTTTGGGCTCCAGTCAGTTAATTCTCCAGGTCGTGTGTGATAATTCAGTGTGACTGTGCTGCTGTCTGCTCTCTAACCAGCCATACAGCTGGAAGAAGATTTCATTATGATGCCACGCTGAGCAAATGTAAATCTCCATGCTAAATATGACTATCAGCAAACTGCAGCAGAAAGAACAGGAGACAGGGATTGTGTGACCATATAAATCCTCCTTCCCCCACCCTCCTGTTTTGCAGGAGTGGAATGGGATAGTATTAAAGCTCCTGCTTTCTCCTTCTCATCTTGTCTCTCATCTTCAATCTCCCTGTGTACAACAATTTCTCCACCATGTAATGCAATCATCAGTAATCTGCCTGTGTTATTCTAAGGTGTTTTGAGTTAATGTACATCAAAAGCTTTTAAATACATGTGTGTCTACAATGATTACATGGAGCTTTGATATTAATTGCCTTAATATTAAGGGCATGATTCAATAGGCATCGCGGACGATCTGCATACATATTTGAAGGTCATTTTCGATTGAGCCGACATTTGCAGCATTTACTGTGCATGCAATCTTCGCGAAAGACTTCAATCGAGTTATAACGAGGATCTTCCGCCATACTCCTGCGATAACGATTGAATCTAGCCCTAATTTGTTATTCCAGCACCAGTGTCACTTCGGAGATGTGGTTATACAGTAGCCATCATACTGATACCGGTCTGTAATCCATGTGGCTTAACGGAACAGTGTAATATATTTTGGCTAAATGTAATTTCTGTCTAAACAAACTTTTCTGCTCTGTCCCTACATGATTATATTCACCTTCAAGTCTCCTTCGCATCATCCCCGAAGCTTAAAAAAAAAAAATCCACAAAAAACGATATTTTGGTATTTTTTTCATTAGTCCACAGATAATAAAGTCCCAGAATGTTTTGCATGTCAGCAGTCAAGTTTTCATGATGTGGCAAGTGACACTTTGCTTCTTGAAAATCCCATATCTTGAAAACTTGACTGCTGACATGCAAAACATTATGGGACTGTACCAACAGTAGACTAATAAAATAAAATTTAAAAAATAAAATTTGTTGAGTGGATTTGTCTATGAATCACCCCTTCTCTCCACCCGTCTCTCTCTTTCTCCCCCTGCAGCAATACTTCACTCTGCTGATCATCACAGATGGGGTGATCAGTGACATGGATGAGACCCGCCACGCCATTGTTCAGGCAGCCAAACTCCCCATGTCAATCATCATTATTGGAGTGGGCAATGCAGACTTTGCTGCCATGGAGTTTCTGGATGGGGACAGCAGCGTGTTACGCTCCTACACAGGAGAGGAGGCAGTCAGAGACATCGTGCAGTTTGTTCCCTTCAGGGACTTCCGAAATGTGAGTGTCTCACATGTTTAATAGGGTGAAACAAAAGGATTGTATAAATTCCCACATTCTGATTGTGGCCACAGTGTAGCCGTGCTTCAACACATGGTAGATAAAGGGGTCTCTTATCTGTCCACTGTGTCCGCATTGTGACCAGTTATCCTGGTCCCTCCCTGTATGAAAAGTATTTGACAGATATTCTTTCAAAATAATATTTATTTTAAGACACATATTGATGCCATAAGTCAATGGCATCACCTGTCAATGATTGTTAGATGGTGGGATAATTGTGATTTAAATGGTTAAACTGTCCAGATCTGTCTACACTTGTATGCTATCCAGACATCTGCGTGTCTGACTATTCCGGAGGTGGTCAGGAAGACCTGATCACAATCAGATCACATTTCATATTTTCATTGTCTAGACTTGTCTAAAAATGTGGGTACAATCAGACTGTGGGCAAGATCAGGAGAAAATGGACTGTTATATCCCTATGTTAAAACCACGACAGGTTGTTGTTGCTAGACAAATTAGAGATGATGCTTGCTGTAATGGATTTATTTCAATCACATATGTAAACAGCATTGGGAGTGGGTGTGGGAGTGGGTGTGGGAGTGGGCAATCTGTAGCTTCAGTCCATCTGCAGGAAATGAAAAAATCTTTAATACAGAGTATATGGAGTGGTCCAGTAAAAAGGTTTACTTCCCAAAACGTTTACTGGATGAAAGTTGATTCGAATGCATTATTATTTTAAAATCATTGACATTTAGAGATCTCTAATGTGACTTTTATTTTCCTGTTATGTTCTCACAGGCTCCGAAGGAAACTTTAGCCAAATCAGTATTGGCTGAGCTGCCGCAACAGGTCACACAGTATTTCAAACAGAGGAACCTGTCGCCTAGCAACACAGCATTGGAGTGAAAGCCCAAGGCCTTGGTTAATCATGCATGTTGCAAATATCTACTCACTGTTTACAAAAAACAATGTGCATGAAAAGTGTTTTTTTTTCATATGTATTTATCAGATTTTTTTTTACATCTTAAAGCAAGACTTTGTGGAGGAGGAAAATGTGTCAAAGAACACTACTTTGCAGTCCCCTGAAAGGAAAGGGAATTTTAGAAATGTCTATACTGTATACTGAATGTACATTTATACAATATTCTATGTTTTGAAAAGGAAATGTTTATGAAAAGTTATTATGTATCTTTTATGCATTGAATTGTAATTTGTTGTACTTGTACCTTGAAGGTGTTGTACTTGTACCTTGAAGGTGTTGTAATTGATTTTATAAAGTTCACCATGTATTTATGTTACCACTCAGGTAAATAAACTTACATAAATGTCACTGTGCAGTGCACTGTGTTTGACTGGAACATAATGTCGAGCCAACATAATGGCCATGTAAATTGTGACTGACTGATCTACAAATAATATTGAGTAGTTATTTATGATGCAAGGTTATTTGTCGATTATTCAGCCTTGATTCATCTTTAAAGATAGAGGACTTTAGTGGCCAAAAAAAGAGCCAGTTTTAGCATGGGCAGCGCCATTGAGGACATTCACCATTTTGAAGTAGTCAACTGTGTGGGACTTCCTAAGGGTTAAGGAAGGATCTCATAATTCCATCCAGGTCACCAGGAAGGATCAGCCAATAAATTATACTTGTGAGGAAACATTCCATAACTGCAGGTGGCAGTAAATCATCAACATTGGCTTTATACCTGTTCAAACAGAACATTACAGGTGGCACTATGCACCCTTTCAGTTTCTTTGCCAACTCATAGAAGTAGTAGAGGAAGAAAATGGACTACTTCAAAAATAGAGATGGCCTCAATAACGCTGCCCATGCTCTCATAGACGCCATAAAAGGACATACACAATGATGCGATGTCTATCGAAGTCTATGAACGTGCGCAATGACTACATTCTGGTCTAGTTCCTGCCCGATTAGATGCAAGGTGTTGCGTTGCATCAACCAATGGCATATTCAAGAGCTTCAAAACCGTGATGAATCATGGGTAAATTGTGACTGACTGATCTACAAATATTGGGTGTGTTCGAGCAGTGAAGGTGACTGTAGACGAAATTCAGCGAGGTCCATCTGCGACAGTCTCGACACTGTAGTGGTTTTCCAACAGAAAGATCAGTGTTGATCTGAGCCTTGCTTTTTTGTCTTTCTAAATGTCGAAATAAACGTTTCTGTACCCCCATAGCACACGCTCACAAAGTGAAAACATAACGTGTGTACAATTAATTGGTTCGAGAGCGGTCTCAAATATCAATTTCAATTGTATCCCCTTGTAGCTTTAGAATTGCTGCAAAGTTGGTTCCTGTTCAGTCAAGTCTTTGGTCATATTTGCGTGGGTTAACCAAAAACACCCTAATGATTGGTTGACAAATAGTGCCTCCCACAATGCAGGCGATGAATGTATGGTGCAGTTGGTGAGAAGCAACTGCAGCAACTTGAATGTGACTTTATCAGAAACTGATTGACCTTTGATCACGTTCTTTGTAAAGTTCATGCAGTTGACATATAAGCGCAAGTCTGACCATTTTTTACCCATAATGCAACACACTTTGAAAGGACTAGACGAAATTGATCCAGGCACATTCAACATTAGAGCCAACTTTAAATGCGAGTCGAGACTGACTGATTTACAAATCACCTGCATTATAACTACTCAGTGTTATTTGTAGATCAGTCCGTCAGTCACAATTTTCCCATGATTCATCACCATTTTGATGCTCTAGTCTAAAATCTGGCCAGGTGATTTGTAGAAGTCAGGGCACGTTCCCCTGCCCAGGGGTTAGGGATTTTTGTATCAGCTAACCACATCATGGGCGTGCTCCACAGCTAAGGTGACGCAACAACCAATGGTTGCCTATCATGTCAACGACTGTGTCATCGACTGACAAAGTTCTATAACATATGTGCCAGATTCAAAATAACTGGGAACTCTCTGACTTCCGACTTCAATGTGTTCAAGACTTGGAAACTTGGGGAAAAAAACAAGCTCCAACTGGGAGAAATCGAACGTCATCCAACTCGGAAACTCAGGCATCTTTCTAGAGCTCCGACTTTCCAAACTGAAGATTACTGACTTCATGATTTGACCTTGTTTTTTTCAGAGTTCCCAGCACCATTAGCTAATACTTAAAATACCTGTCCAGGCGTTGTAAGATCTGTCAGGCATCAGCAATGTCTAAGTACAGAAACACGCCCTATATGTTATGCACTCTGGTGCCCAACCATTGGTTGATGCATGCAAGTCTGAGCAGGGGAACGCGACCTGTCTCGACTTTAAAGTCAACTGCAACGTTGAATGCGCCAAATGGTTGCGTGCCTGGTTAGCAGATATAACATACTGTACCTATCCATGCATTGTAAGATCTGGCATGCATCTGCAATGTAGTCAGGCAGGAACTCAACCTCTGCTTCACCAGAAAACCCAGAGCCGAAAATGTTAGAAAGTTTGGAACAATCAGTATAAATTGAACCCTGGATGTGCCAGATTAAATCCATTTCAACTTTATCAAATTGAATGTGTATGCTGTACAAACAAGGCTTCTTTCAGAGTGCCCTGAGAAATATATCCCTACACAGATTTCTTAGCAGCACTTATTTTTAATTTGTCACAACTAATCGGTTGCAAGTGAATGAGTACAAACAGACACAGAAGTCAATTCCAATTTACTCAAACTGTATTTCGTTCCAGTTATCTTCATTCATGCACTCACATACACCAACTCTTTCAACCTGTACTCAGGGGTAGACATAACATAGTAAACAAACATCCGGGACACTCAAATTAGTATGTTAGGTCGTGTATTAATTTGTGGATATCCATCATCCATCTCCATCTATGATATGTTACGAATTACAATCTGTGATAGGTTACAAATTGCAATTTGTACAATGTTACAAATTCCAATTTGATGTGGTTAATGTTAGCTAGGTGGCTAACATCAGCTAGGCTAGGGGTTAAGGTTAGGAATTAGAAAAAAAGTAGTTGTAAATTACCTAAAACGCTCAAGTTGTCCGTGATGAGATTCGAACAGGCAACCTTTGGGTTGCTAGACTTTCACATTATACACCCACTTATCCACCCTCCTTTAGTTTGTCTTATTTAACCACATCAAATGTAACATATACTAATTTGAGTGTCGCAGGTTTTAGTTTACTATGTTACATCTAGTCTAGGAGGCCAGGCTGACTCTTTACACCAAATAAACAAAGAAAACAGAAAAACTTTTTATTTTCTTCTACCCAAGCCTTGATCATCCCATGATGAAACCCACATTTTCATGGAGAGAAAGAAATCCATTAAAATCCAGCATTATTCGCACTGACGCATAAACAAAAAACACTAAAAGGAAAAGCATTTCCACATCTGAGACTAAGCTCTGGCTCGCTTTCTTGATGTTGTCTAAGGTAAGGTATGAATGTGACGTGACAGTCTAGCAGTCTTGTCCTTGATCCACAGCTGTCAGTCACTGTTTCCTTGGCCAATAGCAGAGCTGCAGCCACAGGGGGATGTCATCAGGTTAGGCTGCCAGGGATTTAAACTGTGTGAGATGTCATATTGGGAGGAAGGGGGAGGTGTCATGTTTGAATGCACAACACCAAAATCACAATGCCATTGAAGTTAATTTAACAGGTTTTAATTCATATTTAGTGATTATGAAGAAATCCTAAACTATACCACTCTGGGCTGGAAAAAACTTGATGGAAACGCTGCTAATGACTTAGAATAACAGTAACTCATACAGCTGTGAAAGCAATGGTGTCGGCAGCCCGTCTGTGTGAATGAGTGTGTATGTGTAAGCGTGTGAGTGTGTCTGCATATTGGTGTGTGTCTATCTGCAGACTCTATATCTCTTTATGGGAAAGATGCTCCTGTCCATGCTACCTTCGCTGTCGCTGCTGGACTCCGAGTCGCTGCTGCCGGAGTAGGCTCCCATGCCCGGCAGGATGCCCACACACACGGCGGCCGATGGAAGGTGGAGAACACCGGTCTTTACTGTGGAGCCCTGCTCAACCACACCTCTGCCCGCCTCCTGCTCTGAGAGCACAACACACTGCCAGTCACACTTACCGATGTCGGTGAAGACATACGTGTGAGATAGAAGAGTATGTGTTATAAGAGCACTCAAATTGTGAAATGACGAGCAGCTGTTACACTATAAGAAGGTCTCAGCCCACCTGTCCGGCCCCCATTCCCTGCTGCAGACTCCTCAACCTTCTGTTTCTTGTTATTGTCTGAGGACTGTGAAGAGCTGCAGGAGAAAGGAGTCAACAGAAAGACTAGAGACATGCAGATTAATTCACTTTTTCCCCCACTCTCAACCAACTCCACCACTCCCCTATAATTGTGTTACATCCTCCAACACTATATCCAGATGATTTGAAAACTGTGACATAGGTCTAAAAGTACTGTGGCCACTGGCCTCACCTGCGTCGCTTGAACGCCCCAGCCAACAGGTGTGCCTGGGACAGGTGACTGGTCTTGACCTCTGCTGCTTTAGGACCCGCCCTCTTCTCGGGCTCCTTCCGACTCTCACTAGATGCCAGTTTTTTCAGAGCACTGTGAGATCCAGGAGTTAAGGAGAGGAAATGGAAAATAACTAAGACGTGCAGATCCTCGATGTGATAATTAACTGCTGATAGGAGTGATGGGGACACCAGGTGACTCAATTAATTCACATCTCACAATCACTTCTGAGCAGGGAATTGCCCACTGGGCTAGCACTGACTGTTAGAATAGATTTTCCAACAATTTTTGACTGCGTGAATACAGGAAAATAAGTGGTACACACTCGAATCGCATTCGGGGTTCATCTAGCTACAGTCCAGGTGTGTCCTCATAAATCCAGCCTGTTCTTTCCACTTACTAGTCTGTGGGCCTCCACCAACGCCCTGAAAAAGTGACATACTTTGAAGTTAAAAACAACCCTGTGACAAGGTGCGAAAACTAGCTGAACTAGGCTAAATCAAAATATTACAAGAGGAGCTGGTTGATGGTTCTCTGCAGTAAGCACTTCAAACTGTCTCCTATCAGCGTAAAAGCCAGCCCTCAGTAGGATTTGGTTGCCATGACAATGCATCCTCTTCCATCTGCAGACAAACCTGGTCTTCAGTGGAAAGAGGGAACATTTATTTTCTCCCTTACACAATAGCATAATTGTCTGATCTTGCTCCATGCATCATAATTGTACATCCTGATTGAGAAAGATTAAGAGATATGCAGGCTATCAAGTCAGTCACGTTATAAACTATGGCTGAATTTAGAATGAATCACCACAGGACCGTGGCTCTGAGCAGTGCTGAGATATGTGGCGTGAGAGCAGCTTTGCATACATTAACATACGTTCATATCAGTTAAGTGGACATACAAAGAATACAGCACACTTTAAAATAGATAAATTAAAACCACTACATGTTAAGAGAAAAGAGATCATGCTTTTTTCATTCATAAAATTGCGTGGTAAAAGTGTTCGTGCTGAGGATCAAACCATTAACGTTCGGGTTGGAAAGGTCGACAAGGAATAGTGTCAGATCAGGAATGGCTAATCATCTCTTCACTGTGAGGTTATCATGATTATATGCCAAATCAAGTTATCACTAATTACCTGCCTGTCACCGTCTACGCACCCTTAAACTGTAATCTTACCCATACATTTTTTGATCTAATGGTTTCTCGGCATGTAGAATGTGGTTGTCTGTGTTTGAGGCTGTACTGTATGTCATGTTTGAGAGTAGGAGCACTAACGAGGTGGAAGAGCACTCGTTGTGACCAGAGTACGTGAGCGGAGCGAGCCCAATTTTACTGTAGCGTGGAGCGAAATTCCGAAAGGCTGGAGCGTCGCCCTTCTCGCCTGCTCCAGTTTCGCTCCAGTAGCACTCACTTCACAAGCTATGGGCATGCCGTCGCTAAATATTTTAATAAAGAAACTGATAAAACACACAGGTGAAAAATCAAGGTGACTTACAAAGATGAGGACCAAGAGCAAGAGAGGGAGTGTGGTGATCTAGTGTCCACAACTAAACAATCATTGTGGAATCTGAAAAGACACGTATCCCTAAAGCATGATGGTTGTACTTACTACGCGCACATGCTAAAAGAATTGAACGTGGTGGGTAGATAACTAAGTGTCATTGTAGCAAAGTATTTCTAAACTCAAAATCTGATCTTTTAAATGTTTCGTTCATTTTTGTTCTATTAGCTATACAATAGGCTATAATTGATTTGGCCGAATAGGCCTGGCATATTCCCACGTTCAAGGAGCTTTCTGTTTTGATTGGGTTATTTTGCCTAAAAACCTTTAGGCCTACCTACAGAAAAATATGCATAAACAACTCTCTCTGCTCAGCCTGGCAAGAGTGGCCAAAAGGGTGTTTAGCATCCCCAGTGGCTCTGTAAGTGTGGAGAATATATTCTGCTGGCCGGCTCTCCAGGCACCATCGCATGAAGTTACAGACTGGCCAAACTTGTGTTTCTAAAAATGTATTCAAGGGCACTAAATTTAAATTTAATTCTAAGTAAGGCACAGCCTATATGCACCGTTGATAGACTATAATGATTAAATACATTTTTAAATGTGCATTTCTTTGTAGACTACAGCCTTGAAATAATATAGACTAAATCATTCCTTTTCGTTCCTTCTTGGGCACTGTCTGGCTCCTGACCTATTTAGAGTGTTTATATGCAGTTTAATATGACATGAAGCCTTTTTTAAAATGATGTACGCTGCTTACATTCACCTTTTCATGTTTACTCAAATCATATGGTTTGGTTTCAAGACATCAAAACCAAATGGTCCGTCCAGGTAGTCACAACAATAGATGGCTGTTGGTTAAATTGCGATTTTAATGAATGGAGTGAATTTGGAGCAGCAGTTTCTTTTCTGTGAGCGCAGAGCAGTTTTTAGCGGAGAGGTTGGAAAGGACGTGGAGTGCCGGAGCGGTGAGCAGGATTTCCAACCACTCAACTCCGCTCGCATGCTCTGGTACTGACCTGAAGCCTGTAGACTGACTGCCTCCTCCTGTCCATCAGATGAGAGTGGTAGTAAAGGGGTAAGACGTGCCTAATCTACTGTCAAGAGAGCAAAAAACTCAACCCCACCAAAATATTGTGACAGAGAAAAAGAGCGAGAAACACAGGGAGTATGAGAGTAGTTGGCTCTCACATTTGGCTCTGACACATAGATCCATTATTTGTGTGACTCATGTCTATTAAATGTTGCCGTACTGACAGAAAAAAAGAAAAAAAAATCAGCAATAAAATGACATGAAAATGGATACACCGTGTTTTTGCTCTCTGTGTGTATGTGTGTGTGTTAAAGAGAGAAGCTTAGAATTATGGGGAGGGAGTATACAGCCGAAACTGAAAGGATATTCTGTATTCTTTTAGTTCATGCAGCTCCTCGTCTCTGCGTTGCTTCTCCACCAGGCTCTGTTGCCTGGAGACCTCATCCAAGAAGTGAGACTCATCCTCATCCAGGCCTTTGACCATGTTCTCTGTGGTGAGAAGACAATTTCCATGGAAAAAATGTCTAAGTACTGTAGTACCAATACAATAATACTATCTGATCATTTCAACTTAAGGCCATGGGAGTTGGAGAAGGGTTATTACATACACAAAACAACACGCTATCTATTTCCTTAAATATCCTTGCTGAAAGAGCGTATAGCTTTACAAGACACATATGGCCACCAGGGTGACTGCTAATAGTAGTCTGGTCACCAGGGAAACGGAAAAGCAGGGAAGCTGCTATGCCAGGCAGAAGGCTCCCCTCATTCCCAAGACAAGGTCATAATCTCCTCCTGCTCCTCTTCTGATACATTACATAGTTCCATCTGTTCACACAAACAGGTTCATAATATAAAAAATGTACACACTTCCAGAGTGAGAAATACTTTGTACTCAACAGGTCCAGAGTCTGACTATCCATTCCATAGATGCAAGAGTTTAATCTGAGATATCCAATGTGAAGTCCCAGAATGTGGTAGGGTCTGTTGCAGGGAAAGTGGAGAGGGACTAAAATAAATGAGAGCGGGACCCTTACTGAATTTAAACTGCTCATCGTATTCCTCTTGCTTCTTGTCCTTCTGCTCCTGTAGCCGCTCAAACAGTGAACGCCCATCATACTCTTCCTCGGGAGCCTCTGTGTTAGGGAGACAGCACAAACACACAGAAACCAAAGCTATGCAGATGCTTAGAGGAGACAAGTGTACAGGCATGATGAAAGATATTGCTTGTGTCTGTGTACATTCTGGGAGGTAGAGTGGAGTGGCAGAAGGCTTACTCTCTGGGTCCTCTGGCTGCCTAACTTTTTCCCATTCTTCCTGTCTTTGCTTCCTTTTCTCCTCGATCTCGGTCTCTGACACAAATTTCCGACTGAGGTCGACACCCCCGGCCGCTGGCACTGCCATCTCACACCTTGAAAAAGGTACATGCACAAACCTGAGCTCAAACAGTAGCATCCACAATAGACTAACGGGAAAACACGTTATATATCGTGTAAGATAGCGTGTAAGAGCAAAGGTGTTAGAGGGGAAATCAGCAGTTTAAATGATAAAAGCATTCCAGGCCCGTTTCAGCAAAAAGCTGAGGGATGGGGCTGGAGAAATGCAACCACTCAAATTCATAGACCGAGCTATGGTTGCACTGACATCCATGATATCAAAATTATAGCTTTAAACATGTTGAGGCTATATGGTGTTTGTTTGCATTTACAAACATTGGAATAAAACAAGGTTATATTTCAGGTTCTTTATTTTACCAGGTAAGTTGACTGAGAACACATTCTAATTTACAGAAACTACCTGGGGAATAGTTACAGGGGAGATGAATGACCCAATTGGAAGCTAGCAATGATTAGGTGGCCATGATAATCAGATTGGGAATTTAGCCAGGACACTGCAGTTAACACCCCTGCTCTTACGATAAGTGCCATGGGATCTTTACTGACCGCAGAGTCAGGACACCCGTTTAACGTCACACCCAAAAGACTGCACCCTACACAGGGCAATGTCCCCCGTCACTGCCCTGGGGCATGGGAATATTTGATTTTAGACCAGAGGAAAGGCTGGCCTTCCAACACCACTTCCAGCAGCATCTGGTCTCCCATCCATGGACTGACCAGGACCAACCCTGCTTAGCTTTAGAGGCAAGGTAGCAGTGGGATGCAGAGAGGCAAGGTAGCAGTGGGATGCAGGGTGGTATGCTGCTGGATTCTGATGGGTTAAGACAGTTGAACGAAGCACGAGGCATTTATAAGTTATATTCTTCAAGAATGTGAAAGTCTCTATAAGGAGTGTATTTGTGGGGTAGGATGGGTTTGAGTGGGAGGGACTGAGATCCGTAGTTAGTACAATAGCAGAGTGGGTTGGTGGAAAAAGGTGGTGTGTTAATTAAATGATGAGTTAAAAAAATGTAACAACTGCAGATTTCCCTTTTAAAGTTCATCAAACTGATGCTTTTTGGATCCATCAAAATAGAGAGATTGAGAACTTACTTTACTTGCCTCAACTCGAAGTAGACCAGACACCAAGTCAAGAAATCATCTGTTGGATAGATAATAAAATAATTCAGAACAGTGTGCTTAAAGGAGAAATTTAGACATAAGATGAACAATTAGAGTACATAGAGTAGACCTGGGTTTCTCAAACTCAGTGCATGTTTTGGTTTTTGCCCTAGCACTACACAGCTGGTTAAAATAATCAAAGCTTGACGATGAGTTAGTTATTTGAATCAGCTGTGTAGTACTAGGGCAAAAACCAAAATGTCCACCCAGGGGGTCCTAGGATCAAGTTTGTTACCACAGTTCGTAACAGTCATTGGTTATCACCCATTTATAATTTATGAGGCTACGCCTCCCTCTAGTGGTCGACTCAAGAAATGTGTAGTGTAGCCATTTACTGTATGGTTTCCCAAACTCGGTCCTAGGGCCCCCTGGGTGGACATTTTGGTTTTTGCCCTAGTACTACACAGCTGCTTCAAATAACTAACTCATCGTCAAGCTTTGATTATTTTAACCAGCTGTGTAGTGCTAGGGAAAAAACCAAAACGTGTATAGTTAGGGAAACCCTGGTCAACTGCACACTAGCTGTCATTATATTTGAGCTAGCGTCGACCAAGTGAAGTAAGGGTTGTCTTTAAGGTTGATATTCTATTTTTGTAACTTCCGTTTCAAGATAGGTAGTTGCTATCTATGGGGGAACCTACTAAACTATTAGTTAGGCCTACATATTATTGCCGACTAGGTTTATTTTATCCAACAAAACTCAACGATTTAAGATGTGGGCGGACTAGTGATCCTACGTCACAACTTGAAGTTTTTATCAAAAACGACTGATTTCAGCATCCAGCGAATAGCACGCAATTTCACAGAACAATGTCGTGTGTAACTGGACCCTTTTTTGGGTGCTGAAATCAGTCGTTTTTTATCGAACTCCATCGTAAATCTTGGAGTTGAGTTTAAATCGGCTCCATACTCTCATAACTGATCAGTCTATTAGCTACGGGCTCATACGATTGATTAGCTAACCAATAAGAACGGATTTCGAATAGAAATGTAGAGGATAACCTTAGCTAGCTAAGACAGCTATCTTGCTAAATACATTGTGTAGCTGCGAGCTGTCTCGCTAGAAAACTAGTTCATTGCCAACAACACCTACTGCACGCAGCTCGTTGCAAAATAATGGTTCAATACTGTGTCTATAATGTAAAATATATATCTGCGTTCGAAAATGATTACAATTATTCATAAATGAATCAATGATCGTACATTTTGGATTACAAATGTAATATTTAACAACAACACAGCAAGCTAGGACACTTTTACCTAATCCACGGAGCCACGTGTCCCAGTAAATAGGTTCCGCATAGTTTATGAAGAAACAATATAGTTCCCACTTGTGCATCGGCCTGAATAATTGTAGAAATCTATGTAAATAAATACGTATAAACTTCCACTGTGTCTTCAAAATTGTATGGAAGATTATTTTTGTAAATCCAGTAACCGAGCCATAATGTTATACATTATCAGTCAATAACTATGCGTGTATACTGAGCTACATCTGAATGGCTCTGGTTGAATTCTCGCACATACTTTATTTAAACATTTTCGGCTAACTGTATAACAATCTAATTTGCAACTGCAGATTAGAAAACCTAAATTATAAATCTATAATTTACTGGTTGTAGAACGATTCTGGATGATTGAGAAAACTTCCATAGACATCACTCCATCCAAATACCGCCATATTTTTGAATTCAGTTTAGATATTCGGATTCGGTCTCTTCAACGGAAAGTTTTATGATGATTAGAGTGATACATCAAGAATAAGATGACGATAGAGAGCAAGGTAAACCGTTTATTTAATCAACTCGGTTTCAAAAAGTGACTTTATGTTGGTTTCAATGGGTGAATATTACGCGTTTGCAGCTAAGGGACCGTCTTAAACGTGCAATCAGCAGAAACTGGTGTTTTCAGAAAGCCTACGTTTTTTATTTCAAATTAGAAATCTAGAGATCTTAAACCAAATGTGTTTGTTCCCCAGGACAATTACATTTGGATATTTATGTATATTTTTTTGGAGCGATGGGTAACGATGCTTCGTGGGTGACTGTTGTTGATGTGTGCAGAGGGTCCCTGGTTCGCGTCCGGGTATGGACGAGGGGACGGTCTAAAGTTACACTGTTACACTCTAACTTCACTATCATTGCCCTCACTTAATGAAGAGAGAAACTGTGCCTTGACTTCCAGGCAGGTCACCCGTGATACAAGTCAGTATTTGACTTCCATCCATGTCGAAATGTGACGTTTGAGAAACATGGATGAATGTCTAATTCTGATGTGAGACTGAGAGCTTGTAGCAGGCAGACTTTTCTGTCTCACTGATCAAGTTCCCCTTCAGAGACTGGTTACCTGCCTGCCGAGGGCAAGTGTCAAGCAGATTCTGCCACAGTACACATCTGCTCTCAATTCCGCAGCCCAGGAGTTCATGACTGAGAGATATAAACAAAAGTTGCCCATTCCCTACCTATGCACATTTTTATTTGATTTATTTATTTAACCTTTATTTAACTAGGCAAGTTAGTTAAGAATACATTCTTATTTACAGGCCAAGGACTCCTGGCCTGTGGAATTACGAGCAGGTGTGTCTTCAATAGGATCTGCTTGACACTTGGCCTCGGCAGGCAGGTAACCAGTCTCTGAAGGGGCACTTGAACAGTGAGACAGAAAAATCTGCCTGCTACAAATTAATACACAACACTCCTGAATGTACACTACCAGTCCAAAGTTTTAGAACACCTACTCATTCAAGGGGTTTTCTTTATTTGACAATTTTCTACATTGTAGAACAGTAGTGAAGACGTCAAAACTATGAAATAACACATATGGAATCATGTAGTAACCAAAAAAAGTGTTAAACAAATCAAAATATATTTGAGATTTGAGATTCTTCAAAGTAGCCACCCTTTGTCTTGATGGCAGCTTTGCACACGCTTGGCATTCTCTCAACCAGCTTCACCTGGAATGCTTTTCCAACAGTCTTGAAGGAGTTTCCACATATGCTGAGCCCTTGTTGTCTGCTTTTCCTTCACTCTGCGGTCCGACTCATCCCAAACCATCTCAATTTGGTTAAGGTCGGGGTATTGTGGAGGCCAGGTCATTTGATGCAGCACTCCATCACTCTCATTCTTGGTAAAATAGCCTTTATGCAGCCTGGAGGTGTGTTTGGTCATTGTCCTGTTGAAAAACAAATGATAGTCCCACTAAGCCCAAACCAGATGGGATGCTGTGTCGCTGCAGAATGCTGTGGTAGCCATGCTGGTTAAGTGTGCCTTGAATTCTAAATAAATCACAGACAGTGTCACCAGCAAAGCACCCCCACACCATAACACCTTCTCCTCCATGCTTTATTGTGGGAGCCACACATGCAGAGATCATCTGTTCACCCACACCGCGTCTCACAAAGACACAGCGGTTGGAACCAAAAATCTCCAATTTGGACTTCAGACCAAAGGACACATTTTCACCGGTCTAATGTCCATTGTTCGAGTTTCTTGGCCCAAGCAAGTATCTTCTTCTTATTGGTGTCCTTTAGTAGTGGTTTCTTTGCAGCAATTTGACCATGACTGCCTGATTCACAGTCTCCTCTGAACAGTTGATGTTGAGATGTGTCTGTTACTTGAACTCTGTGAAGCATTTATTTGGGCTGCAATTTCTGAGGCTGGTAACTCTAATGAACTTATCCTCTGCAGCAGAGGTAACTGGGTCTTTCATCCCTGTGGTGGTCCTCATGAAAGCCAGTGTCATCATGGCGTTTGATTGTTTTTGCAACTTCATTTGAAACTTTCAAAGTTCTTGAAATGTTGTGTATTGACTGACCTTCATGTCTTAAAGTAATGATGGACTTTCGTTTATCTTTGCTTATTTGAGCTGTTTTTGCCATAATATGGACTTGGTCTTTTAACAAATAGGGATATCTTCTGTATACCACTCCTACTTTGTCACAACACAACTGATTGGCTCAAACGCATTTAGAAGGAATAAATTCCACAAATGAACTTTTAAGAAGGCACACCTGTTAATTGAAATACATTCCAGCTGCATTAAGTATTGCAGTGCATCTCCTCCTCACGGACTGCACCAGATTTGCCAGTTCTTGCTGTGAGATGTTACCCCACTCTTCCATCAAGGCACCTGCAAGTTTCCAGACATTTCTGGGGGGAATGGCCCTAGCCCTCACCCTCCGATCCAACAGGTCCCAGACGTGCTCAATGGGATTGAGATCCGGGCTCTTCACTGGCCATGGCAGAACACTGGCATTCCTGTCTTGCAGGAAATCACGCACAGAACGAGCAGTATGGCTGGTGGCATTGTCATGCTGGATGGTCATGTCAGGATGAGCCTGCAGGAAGGGTATCACATGAGGGAGGAGGATGTTTTCCCTGTAGCGCACAGCATTGAGACTGCCTGCAATGACAAAAAGCTCAGTCCGATGATGCTGTGACACACCACCCCAGAGCATGACGGACCCTCCACCTCCAAATCGATCCCGCTTCCGAGTACAGGCCTCGGTGTAACACTCATTCCTTTGACGATAAACGCGAATCCGACCATCACCCCTGATGAAACAAAACTGCGACTCTTCAGTGAAGAGCACTTTCTGCCAGTCCTGTCTGTTCAAGCGATGGTGTGTTTGTGCCCTTAGGCGACGTTGTTGCCGGTGATGTCTGGTGAGGACCTGCCTTACAACAGGCGTACAAGCCCTCAGTCCAGCCTCTCTCAGCCTATTGCGGACAGTCTGAGCACTGATGGAGGGATTGTGCGTTCCTGGTGTAACTCGGGCAGTTGTTGTTGCCATCCTGTACCTGTCCCGCAGGTGTGATGTTCGGATGTACCGATCCTGTGCAGGTGTTGTTACACGTGGTCTGCCACTGCGAGGACGTTCAGCTGTCCGTCCTGTCTCCCTGTAGCGCTGTCTTATGCGTCTCACAGTATGGGCATTGCAATTTATTGCCCTGGCCACATCTGCAGTCCTCATGCCTCCTTGCAGCATGCCTAAGGCACATTCACACAAATGAGCAGGGACCCTGGGCATCTTTCGTTTCGTGTATTTCAGGGTCAGTAGAAAGGCCTCTTAGTGTCTTAAGTGTTCATAACTGTGACCTTAATTGCTTACCATCTGTAAGCTGTTAGTGTCTTAACGACCGTTCCACAGGTGCATGTTCATTAATTGTTTATGGTTCATTGAACAAGCATGGGAAACCGTGTTTAAACCCTTTACAATGAAGACCTGTGAAGTTATTTGGATTTTAAAAAAAATATCTATTAAAGACAGGGTCCTGAAAAAGGGACTCTTCTTTTTTTGCTGAGTTTAGTTTTGATGTCTTCGCTATTATTCTACAATGTAGAAAATAGTAAAGAATAAAGAAAACCCCTTGAATGAGTAGGTGTTCTAAAACTTTTGACCAGTAGTGTACATATTATCATGAATTTCACTTGTGATTTAAACTTGAATGTGTTGTTATTGTGTATGTATTGTAATATCCATGTATTTCAGTGTCTTCGCCTGCAATGTAGGTTATCAGTAACAACTTGAATTTGAATGTGCCAGAGATCTACATTTGCTCCAGGGGTGTCATACTACTATGCCTGATCCTAAAACAACACATCTCACTGCACCTATCTGGTGTTTTTTTTTTTCAGACAAGTGTGGTGTGTTCCTTGACCTCTATTATCAAAGCAAGTAACTTTTTCAAAATTCTCTCCATTTGATTTTTACAAATATTTATCCTGGTTATTCATTCACGTAGTCCTACATATCTTATAATAATCAATAGCTTCCAGTCAAAATTACATATACATCTAAAACCACTTGACCTCCCTCCATTGTACACCCATTATAATTGCAATTTTTAATTTCACAGATTTTATATGAATATTTTCTGTGATGGGTCTAATTTTCAATAGCTCACTCTCCATATGAGCTGCAGATCTACAGCCAATTGCGGTGGTTTCTTATCTTATCAAATGGACATCTTTTTTTTTCAAAATTCCTCCCTGTTGATTTTCTACAAATATGTATTATATTACAGCTGTGGTTATTCATTTACGTACAGATCAAATGTTCAATAGCTTCCAGTCCAAATTACATATACATCTAAAATCACTTGGGGTTAGGTCTCTGAACTCCCTCGTCCATAGTACCAAAGACACTCGTTAAGAAACAAAAAAATTAACTAAAGTTGTTTAGAAACTCGTGCTGCCGTATCAAGCTACTCCGGTCCTGGTGACAGCTGATCAGATGGGGGATAGCCGACACTACGGAACTAGCTATCCGTACAGCCGTCAACGAAATCAGACAAAGGGGTGTGAGGAAGTAAATGTTTTACACGATTGAATCAAGAAGGAGTGGATTAAATATGAATGTTAACTAGCTTGTTAGCTTATTTTGTTGATAGCTACCGTGTTATCTAGCAAGGTAGGCTACACGTTAGCTAGCGAGCCTAACGTAAACGCTTTTTCCCTAAAGCTTTTGAGGCCTGTTCATCTCCTGACAGTTGATTTTATAGTTCTTTAACCGAGGACACAACTAGCTCATTTGCGAGGTAAGTAACTTGCGAGCCATTTTTCGTTGCTGTACTAGGACCAACAAGCATCTCATGAGCCAACATTGGCAGCGTAGCCTAGACCTATTTCTAGGTATCGTGTGGGAAATGGCTGTGAACTATTTATGTTAACCTGTTGATGCCAGATAGTAAGCTAACGTTAGTGTTATAATTTGGTAATCTAATTATAGCTAGCTAGTTTAATAAAAATTCTCAGTCATATATAGTTAACTAACTACAGTACAGTACAGGTAACTCATTAGCAATTTTAACTGGCTGTTACAGCCAGTCAATTTATCCTTGGTGTAAATTGGTCATAGTTAGTTAGCTTGCTAGTCAGCTACATTTCCCTGAAATATAACTGCCAAACAGCCGTCTATAATGTTAGCTGGAGTTGCTGATTAACATTACTAGCTAACGTTAGCTACATAAGTTCATTTCGCAGAGTAATTTGTTTTTCTTCAACATGTAGCTAGCTATTCTTTCTATACATGTTATTTTACACAGGTTAGAGTTTGGGAAGTGCACGTGGACTTCCACCCGATAGAATGGTTTTTGCTCACTGTAGCACTGCTGATATGTGCTACTCCCTCCTAGCTATCTGCCATCCGCAGCAGCAGGATGACTGACGTACCCATCCGAATCATCATGAGACGCCTCCACCAGGGCTCCAAATGATATGATAGTAGCTAGCTGGATTGCATTCTGTGCCAGCAGGAGCCTTGTGCAGGTTCTGCTGCTCTCATTGGAGCAGTTATCACTAGGGTTTTGGGAAAGCCTTGAGACATCCGGGACTATGGGAAACAGCTGCGTTTGTAGAGAAGAAAGTGACGTGGAGGATGGATCCGCAACTCGCAGGCAACTCAGGCGAGTTGATCACCCCGCTGCCGATCCCCCTGAGGCACGAAGCAGTCGGCCCCGGGACCCTGTCAGACCCCCACGGCGTGGCCGGGGACCCCATGAACCCCGCCGGAAGAAACAAAACGTGGATGGGTTGGTGCTGGACACACTAGCTGTGATCAGGACTCTAGTTGACAAGTAAGTGTTTGAAATGTAGTCTAATTCCCAACCAAGCTAGTGGACATGACATGCATAATAAACTTTGCTTCCCTTCACAGGTCGTGTTATTTGTCTGGACTGTAGTACAGTTTGTTCAGATTGTGCAGGCTCTTTGTTGGCACTTCAGACATTCACAGCACACACCTCCGGGGTCTTAAGATGTTTGAGGGATGTGTAAACTCTCACTCGGGATAGATTACATCTTGGTACAAGCTTGTTGGCCATTGAGGTGTTATCCTCCAGACAGCCTCCTCTGCTCCCTCAGAACCCTGTCAATAGTGTTTAGGCTGACCGAATGCTTCCTCAGAGCCATAGAGGTCAGGGTCTGATTTTACGCTCTAATGATGAAGGACTTGAACCTGTGAGCAGAGACAGATTCTTCTCTGGGAATATCCTCCAGGAGGAGTTCCCAAGGGAGCATTAGGTCTGCTGTCATTGGTCAGATTTATAGACAGGATGAGGGAGGCCAATGTGCCAGCCTCTCTATCAGACAAAACAACATTCTCAACAGTTACAGCCATCCATCGCACTGTTCCGCTCTGCCTCTAGCTTGTCATCTGAATTTCATAACTACTTAGAGCAAGAGACTTAACAATGCACCCACACATTACATGTGATGATTATTGAGCGTCACTGTCACAAGATTCTCTGTTCACAATCACTTTTTTTTTTAGCGACCAAGAGCCCCCCTACTCCATGATCACGCTGCATGAGATGGCAGAAACGGGTAAGACAAATGTCCTTATATGGTACTGTACATGAGCATTGATGTAATGCATGGATTTCATAAGTTTCCCAAGAAAGATTATTCATTTTCTTCAGTATCAGATAGAACAATAAGAGGAGCTCTGTCCTTTGTGGCTGTCTCCTGTGTCAAATTAAGTAAATAGTGTGTCCTCTTCGTAGCTGTAACCTCTGGATATCGATAGAGTGGATCATAAGGTTTCCCAGGCTTTGCCAGTCATTACCCTCTGTTAAAGGCTCTTCTAGCCTACACAATGATACTAATGCAGGCTTCCCATCCAGTCTCTAAGGCAATAATGAAATGCCTTTGTGCCTGCCTATTAGTCATGACAATCTCACCTGATCCCACAGCAAGATTGTGTTCATTTTACATTGAGACTTGCTTGTAAAGTTTTACTATTCCCTATTAATGCTACTTGGTTTTGAGAACCAGACCCATAGTGCCAGAGCATGGTGCTAGTTCTTGTGGACAGTCAGTGGCAGGTCTGAGCCTCTCTTTAGCTGGTTTCAGAGGTGGATCTAGTGGGGCCTAACAGTCTTAACATCTGTATCCAGCCCGCCAGCTTGTCTCTCCCCTCGTTGCCCAGTCCCACTAGGATTTTGTGACTTTTTTGTGATTTCAGCGGCCCAAAATGCTTGATTTAGTGGCATCTTTTCAGAAATTCCGAGCTACATACATTTTTTTTCATGTTAATTTCAAATAAAGCAATAAAAAGTAATGTGCTCAGTTTTAGGACGATTTTTAAGCAGAATACATAATACCCCCAAAAATTGAAGCATTTAAAGTGCTCAATTTGGTTTATTTTCAACATTAAAAAAATGCATTCCCCCATAATCTGTAGGTACTAAAAAAGATTCAACTAGGACAAAAGAAACACCTGGGGTCCAAGCTGCATTTAAGACATTATATCTCAAGGTCAACTTGAGACAAAGTGCTCTTTTGTGCTGTTTCTTTTTTTGAAGAAACGCAGTTCTTTTTCTGAACATAACGAGAGGTGAAAAATAACAATTGCACCAATTAATTAGATAAAATATATATCCGTGTGTCATTCATAATCCACTCACACACACCTCTCGTCTCCATCAGGCTTGGGGCATGCTATAAACACGAGATGAACCTCCCATTCCCACCCACACTCTCTCTCAAAGAACAAATGGATTAAAAGCTGATCAATCACTTTCAATTTGAGGATCAATATTTATTTTGCATAAGTTGTCTTCAAAATACTTGATTGTGGTTATTTATTTGTTTTTCCTGAAAAGGTCGTAAGGGAGATAAAGAACAGAAAACGTAAAAATAGAGTATTGTGGTTGATATGTACTTTTAAAACAGTATTACCGTTTCTAAAAAATTCCAGGAAGATTGTGCTTTCGTGATCCGTATTAAGTTTTACAGAGTTTAAAACGGCAAATCTGACAAATTGCACTCAGTGCTTTGAGCAGAGCTCCCCATAGACATCCTGGGGAGAGCCGAATGCCAACCACCCTACTAAAGCCAAGGTTAGCGGAGTAAAAGTTTGAGTAAAATGCCACTCACCTTGATTCTTTCAGCGCTTGCCACAGTCTTTCCTGCTACCACTTCAGTCATGGTGATCTGCCGCTGCTGTGGGAACTGTTCTCACATTCTCATATGCTTTGCTGATTCGAAGTGACTGTTGATTGTCAACTTTCTCTTGTGTTCCAGCACAACGTTACAAGGTGTGCAAAACAATTTCCCACCACTTTCATGTAAAACATTTGGAAATTGTTTTGCACTTTAGCTGTTATTTTTTGATGGCAAATGATTGATTTCTGTTCATTGTTGATGGCTGACAGGCACAGTACAATCAGCCATCTTCGCACGTAAAAACACTGACAGGCCGTTGGGGAAAAACTTTGTTGACGTGTGGTGGGATTGGGCCATTTTCCATGGTAATTGGTCAAAACTACGAACCCGCTTTAATGCGCTAAAAGGGCGGAGATTGGTCAAAATTGTGAGCTTTTTTTTTGTGAGAATTTTGCAATTGCAGAATCCTGGGGGGACTTGTTGCCACAGCTGTGTACTGTTTGAGGTGTTGAGTCACTGCTACTGGGAAGGGTAGACTGGAGTTATTCCTGGGCCTGTTATCGGGAAAAGGAGTGGGATTTTTCTAATGTTACACACTGATGTTTTGGATATCTGTAAAAGGGTAATTCCCCGTTAACGGAATTGCGCTGAGACACCGATTTTTTTTTTCACTTTAAAATGTATGCCAAACAAAGTTGAACAATCCATCCAACTACACTACATGGCCAAAAGTATGTGGACACTTTACATTAGTGGATTCGGTTATTTCAGCCACACCCGTTGCTGACAGGTGTATAAATTGAGGACTCAGTGACTTTCAACGTGGCACCGTCATAGGATGCCACCTTTCCAACATGTCAATTCGTCACATTTCTGCCCTGCTAGAGCTGCTCCGGTCAACAGTAAGTGCTGTTATTGTGAAGTGGAAACGTCTAGGAGCAACAATGGCTCAGCCGCAAAGTGGTAGACAAGCTCACAGAACTTGAGTGCTGAAGCGTGTAATGTGTAAAAATCATCTGTCCTCGGTTGCAACACTCACTACCGAGTTCAAAACTGCTTTTGGAAGCAACGTCAGCACAAGAACTGTTAGTCAGCAACTTCATGAAATGGGTTTCCATAGCAGAGCAGCGGCACACAAGCCTAAGATCGACATGCGCAATGCCAAGCGTCAGCTGGAGTGGTGTAAAGCTTGCCGGCTTTGGACTCTGGAGCAGTGAAAACGCGTTCTCTGGAGTGATGAATCACGCTTCACCATCTGGCAGTCCAAAGCACGAATCTGGGTTTGGCTGATGCCAGGAGAACACTACCTTCCCCAATGCATAGTGCCAACTGTAAAGTTTGTTGGAGGAGAAATAATGATCTGGGGCTGTTTTTCATGGTTCGGGCTAGGCCCCTTAGTTCCAGTGAAGGGAAATCTTAACGCTACAGCATACAATGACATTCTAGATGATTCTGTGTATCCAACTTTGTGCCAACAGTTTGGGGTAAGCCCTTTTTCAGCATGACAATGCCCCTGTGCATAAAGTGAGGGCAAAACAGAAATGGTTTGTCAAGGTCAGTGTAGAAGAACTTAACTGGCCTGCACAGAGCCCTGACCTCAACCCCATCGAACACCTTTGGGATGAATTGGAATGCCGACTACAAGCCATCAGTGCCAATAATGCTCTTGTGGCTGAATGGAAGCATGTCCCCGCAGCAATGTTCCAACATCTAGTGGAAAGCCTTCCCAGAAGAGTAGAGGCTGTTTTGCAGCAAAGGGGGGACCAACTCCATGTTAATGCCCATGATTTTGGAATGAGATGTTTGATGAGCAGGTGTCCACATACATTTAACAAATTACACTGAACATTTTACAAAAACATTTGTTAACAGAATTTCTGTAAAATCTCCCTCAGCTTTTTTATGTACCGCGTTTACCAAAGACTCTTTTAAATATTTGCTCCGAATTAAGATTCAAAGATGTCTGCAGAAGGAATGGGGTGTCAGCTATGAAATGACACCTTGACTTATTCAACTACTGAATGTCATTCTCTTCATGACGATATAGCCTGAATAGTAGGGCCCTATAAAATCTGCGTCGCTGTGAACGTGGACAGAATCATGTAATCCAGACATTTTTAAAATGGAATTCCACAATATTTTTTTTAATTATTGAACTTAGTAGGAAATTAATTAAATATATTGAATTTATTAAAACATTTATTAATATGCCTAAAATGATCATAAGCCATGAACAAAATGCATCAGTGATTCCTATTTTCCTTCAACTTTCTGAAGAGGAAATGCGGTAATGCCCCTGTCTTTGTGGGCACATTTCTCTACCACTTTGTGTAGTCGTTAGCGATAAGTCTTCTGGTAGATGGAAAGGCTTTCTCGAAAACCCTCTCAATTAAATGTTAACTGCAAAGTAGCCTGATATCATGATTATTTGCATCAATAAGTATCTTGCTGGTGGGCAGTTGAATTAGGGTATCAACACCCCAACAACAAAATTCCAGACCTTGTGGTCTCCTGATGGGGTGTAAGCATTGTTGCGGACTTAGAACATCCAGTTTTTGTTTTACTATTACAGTATGATTTTGAGAGCAAAAAAATGGAGAAGAAACTAAACCTGGGAAAAGTCCAGGAGAAAGCATAATTAGGATAAAAAATAAACTGATGTAGTAGTACAGGGATATGCAACTGATGGCCTGCGGCCCCCCTTTTTGTAGACCGCGTCTACATTTTTGTATTTTATGAACTGTCGGGCTCAACTTACTGTTGAGCGTTAGAATAGTAGAATGCACAATGTGCAATTTCGAAATGTTGTGCATCATCAGTTTCTCTCTCTGTCCGTCACTAACCATATTTACATCCACAGCGTTTATGCAAGTGCAGTCATACTGTATAAAAAAATCACGACAGCTGTGATAGAAACACAGTTTCGGTACAATTTGATAAATGCCAAAAGATAATTTGTTTGTTTGACATGGTGGGATCCAACATCATTTCGCTTGGGGACCCCAAAAGGCTAGAGCCAGCTCTGACTACATGCATGGGTATGAATGTGGGTACACAGACCAACGAGCAACCGCGGCCCCCTGACGAGCAACTGCGGTCCCCCACCCTATCAAAGTTGCCCATCCCTTTTTATAGGGCTCTAGAATAGGTACACAAAAGTAAGAAGGATATTGCATACTTCTATTCCTCACACTGGCTATTATTTTAATGAGCTCCGCCCTCCAAAAAACACCTCATTTGGTTGGTTAGGACCAAACCTGAACCAATTATAGAGGTCTGTTTCACAAGTTTGGACATCAAAGTACAGCACAGTAGAGCTCAGTATAGTACAATACAGTACATTATACTGTACTCATACAGTACACTGTACTCATACAGTACATTATACTGTACTCATACAGTGTAGTGTTGTCACGATACCAGAATTGACTTCGATACCAGGTTTAGTATCATGATACTCAATGCCAGAATTATACCACGGCAAAAAAAGAAAGCATATTTATATAAGAAATATAAACGCAACATGTGAATTGTTGGTCCCATGTTTCACAAGCTGAAATAAAAGAACCCAGAAATGTTCCATATGCACAAAAAGCTTATTTCTGTAACATTTTGTGTATACATTTTTTACATCCCTGTTAAGTGAGCATTTTTTCTTTGCTAAGGTAATCCATCCACCTGAAAGGTGTGGCATATCAAGAAGCTGATTAAACAGCATGATCATTACACAGGTGCACCTTGCGCTGGGGACAATAAAAGTGCCACTCTAAAATATGGAGTTTTGTCACGCAACACAATGCCACAAATGTCTCAGGTTTTGAGGGAGCGTGCAATTGGCATGCTGACTGCAGGAATGTCCACCAGAGCTGTTGCCAGATAATTTAATGTTCTCTGCCATAAATCGGTTTTAGAGCATTTGGCAGTACCTCCAACCGGCCTCACAACTACAGACCACGTATAACCACACCAGCGCAGGACCTCCACATCTGGTGTCTTCACCTATGGGATCGTCTGAGACCAGCCACCCGGACAGGTGATGAAACTGGGTTTGCACAAACAATTTCTGCACAAACTGTCAGACACCATCTCAGGGAAGCTAATCTGCGTGCTCATCATCCTCACCAGGGTCTTGACCTGACTGCAGTTCGGCTTTGTACCCGACTTCAGTGGGCAAATGCTCACCTTCAATGGCCACTGGCACACTGGAGAAGTGTGTTCTTCAGGCCTCCTGAGTGGCGCAGCTTTTTAAGGCACTACAGTCTCAGGTCTGATCCCAGGCTGTTTCACAGCCGACCAGGAGACCCATTTGGCCCAGCATCGTCCGGGTTAGAGGAGGGTTTGGCCAGCCGGGATTTCCTTGTCACATCACACACTAGCGATCCCTTGTGGCGGGCAGGTTGCCTGCAAGCTGACTCCGGCCGCCAGCTGGACGGCGTTTCCTCCGACACATTTGTTGCGTCTGGCTTCCGGGTTAAGAGAGCAGTGTGGCTGGGCAGGGTTGTGTTTCAGAGGTAGCATGGCTCTCGACCTTCCCCTCCCAAGTCAACAGAGTGCTCCATGGTGGCAGTGGCGTTATGGCATGGGCAGGCATAGGATACAGACAACGAACACAATTGCATTTTATCGATGGCAATTTGGATGCACAGAGTTACCGTGACGAGATCTTGAGACCCATTGTCGTGCCATTCATCCGCCGCCATCGCCTCATGTTTCAGCATGATGAGGCACAGACCCATGATGCAAGGATCTGTACACAATTCCTGGAAGCTAAAAATGTGTCTGCATACTCACCAGACATGTAACCCATTGACCCTCTTTGGGATGCTCTGGATCAACGTGTACGACAGCGTGCTCCAGTTCCCGCCAATATCCAGCAACTTCGCACAACCATTGAAGTGGAGTGCGACAATATTCTACAGGCCACAATCAACAGCCTGATCAACTCTATGCGAAGGAGATGTGTTGTGCTGCATGAGGCACATGCAGATACTGACTGGTTTTCTGATCCACGCCCCTACTTATTTTTTTTAAGGTACAGTATCTGTGACCAACAGATGCATATCTGTATTCCCAGTCATGTGAAATGCATAGATTAAGGCCTAATGAATGTATTTCAATTGACTGATTTCCTTACATGAACTAACTCAGTAAAATCTTAGAAATTGTTGCATGTTGAATTTGTTTTTGTTAAGTGTAGTTTGCAGGGGTCTTCACTTCAATATTGTGTTTTAAGATATTAGAAATACATCAAGACTTAATCTGGTCGATGATTTCTAAGAGCCCTTTTCTATCTTTTTGACCAGAAATCAACGCCTTTGCTTCTTCCTCATTTTTAGGATGTAAAATGGATATGTATATGGATTCATTTCTCAATATTGATGCTTAGCTTTCATTTGACACTCAATTTCATATACTCCTATGAGCTGTTGTTGTTCATGGGTCCTTTTACATGGAAATGTCCAAAATACATCCATCTGCCTTGTGCTGCTGTTGCCACAGAAGTTCAAATTGAGTTACATAGTTTAACACAGGGAAAGTTTAGAAATGATTCAATTATATTGAATTAAGGGTGGCTAGGGGGAAGAGAAGCCAAAATAATACCTCACTTTCCACCAAATTCAACAGTAATTGAGTTTCAGTTTCTGGCCAGTTGAGTGATGCACAATACGCCTCAAAGCAGACGTGCTTAGACACTAAACCTCAGACCGCACATATCTGCATCTAGTGTGACAACTACAAATAGGCTGTTAATTAACCAGTTTTGCTATCCCCTGCTAACCTCCACCTTTTCCCCCTACCCTAAGATGACGGCTGGTTGGAGGTGGTCCAGTCTCTGATCCGGGTCATACCGCTGGACGACCCACTGGGACCAGCTGTGATTACCCTGCTGCTTGACGAGTGCCCACTGCCCACCAAAGTGAGTATTAGTTACCATCTGGGTCTCGTCTGTGTAATGCCTCCAAGATCCATCTTCCTTGCCTAATGCCTACACAAAACTCAAATTCAAAGCTCAACTTCCCAAAGCATGGCCATCCACTCTTAGACACTCATTGATAGCAGCTGATTACAACACACCAAGCTCATGTTCCAGTAGGGATGGGGGTGGGGGATTGATAGTTATTTAAAAAATAACTAGGGTTGAGGAGTGATGTTGCCACTACGGTGCATCTGTAAGATGGTTGGAGACAAGGTTTCCTGTTCAGGGTACTTATTAACTAACTAAAAATTACAGTACAGGGACATGGGAGCACATGGGGGTAGGATGTAGATTTGATGGCTTGTAAGGCCAGTAGGTAAGTTTGTGATACAAGTTATGATATGAGGTTATAAAATGGAGATATTAACACATGTTAACATACAATCATGACTGACAAGTGCAAAAGGATAAGAAATTGAAAAGTATCAAACAAACTGAGGATGTACAGTGCCTTTGGAAAGTATTCAGACCCCTTTACCGTTTCCACATTTTGTAAGGTTACAGCCTTATTCTAAAATGGATTAAATAGTCCCCCCCTCATCAATCTACACACAATATCCCATAACGACAAAGCAAAAACAGTTTTTAAATACATTTTTGCTAATTTATAAAAATGAAATAAAAAGTATTCTTACCCTTATCTCAGTGCTTTGTTGAAGCATCTTTTGGCAGTTAGTATCTCCATTTCATAACATCCTTGAGTCTTCTTTGGTATAACGCTACAAGCTTGGTACACCTCTATCTGGGGAGTTTCTCCCATTTTTCTCTGCAGATCCTCTCAAGCTCTGTCAGGTTGGATGGGTAGCGTTGCTGCACAGCAATTTTCAGGTCTCTCCTGAGATGTTTGATCGGGATCAAGTCCGGGCTCTGGTTGGGCCACTCAAGGACATTCAGAGACTTGTCCCGAAGCCACTCCTGCGTTGTCTTGGCTGTGTGCTTAGGGTTGTTCGGACTGGAGCAGGTTTTCATCAAGGATCTTTCTGTACTTTACTCCGTTTATCTTTCCCTCGATCCTGACTAGTCTCACAGTCCCTGCAGCTAAAAAACATCCCCACAGCATGATGCTGCCACCATCATGCTTCTCCGTTGGATGGTACCAGGTTTCCTCCAGACGTGACGCTTGGCATTCAGGCCAAAGAGTTTAACTTTTGTTTCATCAGACCAGAGTATCTTGTTTCTCATGGTCAGAGTCCTTTAGATGCTTTTTTGGTCAACTCCAAGTGGGCTGTCGTGCCTTTTACTGAGCAGTGGCTTGAGTTTGGCCACTCTACCATAAAGGCCTGATTGGTAGAGTGCTGCAGAGATGGTTGTCCTTCTGCAAGGTTCTCCCATCTCAATAGAGGAACTCTGGAGCTCTATCAGAGTGACCATCGGGTTGTTGGTCACCTCACTGACCAAGGCCCTTCTCCCCTGATTCTGTCTCAGTTCTACAGACAATTCCACCGAACTCATGACTTGGTTTTTGATATAAGCCTGTTTTCGCATTGTCATTATGGGGTATTGTGTGTAGATTGCTGATATTTTTTTATTTAATCCATTTTAGATTGAGACTGTAATGTAACAATGTGGAAAAAGTCAAGGGTCTGAATACTTTCTGAAGGACCTGTATATACGAAGGTGTGTGGACACCCCTTCAATGAGTGGATTGGATATTTCAGCCATACCCGTTGCTGACAGGTGTATAAAATCGAGCACACAGCCATGCAATCTTCATTGACAAACATTGGCGGTAGAATGGCCTTAAGAGTTCAGTGACTTTCAACGTGCCACCGTCATAGGATGGCACTTTTCCAACAAGTCAGTTTGTCAAATTTCTTCCCTGCTAGAGCTACCCCGGTCAACTGTAAATGCTGTTATTTTGAAGTGGTAGGCCACACAAGCTCACAAAACAAGACCGCCGAGTGCTGAAGCACGTTAAAATCGTATCTCGGTTCCAACACTCACTACTGACTTCCAAACTGCTTCTGGAAGCAACGTCAGCACAAGGACTCCTCATCGGGAGCTTCATGAAATGGGTTTCAATGGCCGAGAAGCCGCACACAAGCCTAAGATCACCATGCGCAGTGCCAAGCGTCACCCCTAGTGGTGTAATGCTTGCCGCCATTGGGCTCTGGAGCAGTGGAAATGCATTCACTGGAGTGATGAATCACACTCCCCCATGTGGCAGACCGACAGACAAATCTGGGTTTGGCAGATGCCAGGAGAACACTACCTGCCCCAATGCATAGTGCCAACTGTGAAGTTTGGTGGAGGAGGAATAATGGTCTGGGGCTGTTTTTTCATGGTTTGGGCTTGGCCCCTTAGTCCCAGTGAAGGGAAATCTTAACGCTACAGCCTATATTGACATTCTAGATTCTGTGCTTCCAACTGTTTCGCAGCAGTTTGGGGAAGGCCCTTTCCTGTTTTAGCAGGACAATGCCCCTGTGCGCAAAGCGAGGTCCATACAGAAATTTTTTGTTGAGATCGGTGTGGAAGAACTTGACTGGCCTACACAGAGCCCTGACCTCACGTTTTTGGGATAAATTGGAACGCTGACTGCGAGCCAGGCCTAATCGCCCAACCTCACTAATGCTCTTGAGGCTTAATGGCAGAAAGTTCACGCAGCAATGTTCTAACCTCTAGTGGAAAGCTTTCCCAGAAGAGTGGAGGCTGTTATAGCAGCAAAGGGGACCAACTCCATATTAATGCCCATGATTTTGGAATGAGATGTTCGGCGAGCAGGTGTCCACATACTTTTGGTCATGTAGTGTTTCTTACATGCTGAAGTGACATGTAATTTTACTGAAGTGACAAGTAATTTGGCAGCATTATATAAACTTCAACTAAAAATTCTTATTTATACATGTTCTTAGATAAAATAATAAAATATTTTCCTTGTTTCATTTCATTATCCTAAACAAATTGTACATATATTTCAATTCCAAAAGGAAACTATAAAATAACACATGGAATTATGTAGTGACCAAAAAAGGGTTAAACAAATCAAATTATATTTTATTTTTGAGATTCTTCAAAGTAGCCACCCTTTGCTTCATGAGTTAGTCACCTGGAATGCATTTCAATTAACCGGTGTACCTTACTTTGTGCAATTTCTTTCTTTCCTTAATGCATTTGAGCCAATCAGTTGTTATGACAAGGTAGGTGTGGTATACAGAAGATGGCTCTATTTGGTAAAATATCATGTCCATATTATAGCAAGAACAGCTCAAATAAGCAAAGAGAAATGACAGTCCATCATTACTTTAAGACATGAAGGGCAGTCAATCTGGAAAATTTCAAGAACTTTGAACGTTTCTTCAAGCACTATTATGAAACTGGCTCTCATGAGGCCCGCCACAGGAAAGGAAGACCCAGAGTTACCTCTGCTATAGAGGGTAAGGTCATTAGAGTTAACTGAACTTCAGATTGCAGCCTAACTGCTTCACAGAGTTAAAGTAACAGACACATCTCAACCAGAGGTCGACTGATTATGGTTTTCTGATACTGATAATTGGAGGACCAAAAAAAGCCGATACCGATTAATCAGATTTTTTTTGTTATATATATATATATATATATATATATATAATTATTTTTTTATATATATAATTATTTTTTTATATATTTATTTTAGACCAAATTGATTTTATTGACGTATTATATTAAGTTAAAATAAACATTCAGTATTGTTGAAACTCATTATTCCATATATGTGTATATATACTGTCATTATTCCATATATACAGTGCCTTGCGAAAGTATTCGGCCCCCTTGAACTTTGCGACCTTTTGCCACATTTCAGGCTTCAAACATAAAGATATAAAACTGTATTTTTTTGTGAAGAATCAACAACAAGTGGGACACAATCATGAAGTGGAACGACATTTATTGGATATTTCAAACTTTTTTAACAAATCAAAAACTGAAAAATTGTGCGTGCAAAATTATTCAGCCCCTTTACTTTCAGTGCAGCAAACTCTCTCCAGAAGTTCAGTGAGGATCTCTGAATGATTCAATGTTGACCTAAATGACTAATGATGATAAATACAATCCACCTGTGTGTAATCAAGTCTCCGTATAAATGCACCTGCACTGTGATAGTCTCAGAGGTCCGTCAAAAGCGCAGAGAGCATCATGAAGAACAAGGAACACACCAGGCAGGTCCGAGATACTGTTGTGAAGAAGTTTAAAGCCAGATTTGGATACAAAAAGATTTCCCAAGCTTTAAACATCCCAAGGAGCACTGTGCAAGCGATAATATTGAAATGGAAGGAGTATCAGACCACTGCAAATCTACCAAGACCTGGCCGTCCCTCTAAACTTTCAGCTCATACAAGGAGAAGACTGATCAGAGATGCAGCCAAGAGGCCCATGGTCACTCTGGATGAACTGCAGAGATCTACAGCTGAAGTGGGAGACTCTGTCCATAGGACAACAATCAGTCGTATATTGCACAAATCTGGCCTTTATGGAAGAGTGGCAAGAAGAAAGCCATTTCTTAAAGATATCCATAAAAAGTGTCGTTTAAAGTTTGCCACAAGCCACCTGGGAGACACCAAACGTGGAAGAAGGTGCTCTGGTCAGATGAAACCAAAATTGAACTTTTTGGCAACAATGCAAAACGTTATGTTTGGCGTAAAAGCAACACAGCTGAACACACCATCCCCACTGTCAAACATGGTGGTGGCAGCATCATGGTTTGGGCCTGCTTTTCTTCAGCAGGGACAGGGAAGATGGTTAAAATTGATGGGAAGATCGATGGAGCCAAATACAGGACCATTCTGGAAGAAAACCTGATGGAGTCTGCAAAAGACCTGAGACTGGGACGGAGATTTGTCTTCCAACAAGACACTGATCCAAAACATAAAGCAAAATCTACAATGGAATGGTTAAAAAATAAACATATCCAGGTGTTAGAATGGCCAAGTCAAAGTCCAGACCTGAATCCAATCGAGAATCTGTGGAAAGAACGAAAACTGCTGTTCACAAATGCTCTCCATCCAACCTCACTGAGCTCGAGCTGTTTTGCAAGGAGGAATGGGAAAAAATGTCAGTCTCTCGATGTGCAAAACTGATAGACATACCCCAAGCGACTTACAGCTGTAATCGCAGCAAAAGGTGGCGCTACAAAGTATTAATTTAAGGGGGCCGAATACTTTCGCAAGGCACTGTATGTAATAAAAATAATAAATTAATTAAAATTGAAAGGCTGAAATGTCTTGACACAATACATATTCAACCCTTTTGTTATGGCAAGCATGAATAAGTTCAGGGGTAAAATATTTCGTAACAAGTCACGTAATATGTTACATGGACTCGCTCTGTGTGCAATAATAGTGTTTAACATGATTTTTGAATGACAACCATGTCTCTGTCCCCCACACATACAGATAATTGTAAGGTCCCTCAGTTGAGCAGTGAACACTGATTCAACCACAGAGGCCAGGGAGAATATCCAATGCCTTGCAAAGACAGGCACTTAATGGTAGATGATAAATACAAAAATCAGACATTGAATATCCCTTTTGATCTTGGTGCAGTTATCAATTATATTTTGGATGGTGTACCAATACACCCAGTCACTACAAAGATAGTCGTCCTTACTAACTCAGTTGCCAGAGAGGAAGGAAAAAGCTCAAGGAGTTCACCACAAGGCCAATGGTGACTTTAAAACAGTTAGAGTTGATAGCTGTGACCGGAGAACACTGCGGATGGATCAACAACATTGTAGTTACTCCACAATACTAACCTAATTGACAGAGTAAAAAGAACAAAGCCTGTACAGAATAAAAATATTCCAAAACATGCATCCTGTTTCCAACAAGACACTTAAGTAATACTGCAAAAAAATGTGGCAAAGCAATGGACTTTTTGTCCTGTTTACAAAATGTTATGTTTGGGGCAAATCCAATACAACATAACTGAGTACCACTCTACATATTTTCAAACCGTGGTGGCTGCATCATGTTTATGGGTATGCTTGTAATTGTTAAGGACTACAGAGTTTTTACGGATAAAAAAATAAATAAACGGAATGCAGCTAAGCACAGGCAAAATCCTAGAGAAAAGCCTGGTTCAGTCTGCTTTCCACCAGACACTGGGAGGTGAATTCACCTTTCAGCAAGACGACATTTGCAAACAAATCTACACTAAAGTTACTTTCCAAGAAGATGGTGAAAGTTCCTGAGAGGCCGAGTTACAGTTGACTTAAATCTACTTCTACAATTATGGCAAGACCTGAAAATGGTTGCCTAGCAATGACCAAAAACTCATTTGACAGAGCTTGAATCATTATTTTAAAGAATAATGGGGAAATGCTGCACAGGTGTAAAAAGCTCTTAGACTTACCCAGAAAGCCTCACAGTTGTAATCACTGCCAAAGGAACATCTACAAAATGTTGACTCGAAGGTGATTACTTATGTAAAATAGATTTTCTGTATTTCATTTTCAATACATTTTGCAAACCTTTCTAAAAACATGTTTTCACTTTGTCATTAAAGGGTATTGTGTGTAGATGGGTGAGGAAAAAAAGAATACACAATTCAGCCTGTAACGCAACAAAACGTAGAATAAATCAAGGGGTATGAATACTTTCTGAAGGAACTGTATTATGAAAGAAAAGACTATATGAAGTTTCAATAGATTTCAAGAGACATTGTTTTCCTTCGTTGGGCTTTCAAAACAGTGCTTGTTTCCCCTCCTTTGTCAGGATGCTCTACAGAAGTTGTCTGAGATGCTGAGCTTGAGTGCCACTGTGGCCCGCCAGGATGCCATCATCCCTTCTAAGCACCGCAACACTACTGCTGTACTGGGCTGCCTGGCTGAGAAACTGGCTGGTAAGTGTGGATGCAACCTTATCTCCTTCATTCTCTTACACACACACACACACACACACACACACACACACACACACACGTTTGTTTTACTATCCATGTAGGGACAATTGATTCCCATTCAAAATCCTATTTTTCTTAACCTAACCTTACCTAACCCTAATTGTAACTCTAAACCTAACCCTTAAGCCTAAAAAAATATTTTTCCTTGTGGGGACTGGCGGAATGTCCCCACTTCTCCAAATGTTCCTTGTTTTACTAAACTTGATGACTTCTGGTCCCCACAAGAATGGTAAAACCAAACCCCACACACACTTTATCTTACATACACACACACACTCTTGAACTCACATAATCAACAGTGAAAAATGAAAATGCTCTCAAGTGCCACAGGTTATTTGACCCTAGTTGACGAACCAGTATTTGGCATACCAAATGGTCCTGCAGGTTTGAGTTGTATGCTTGTCATGACAAGGCCAAAATGCTCTGCCTTTGCTCTGACAGTTCTGCTGAGCCTGCAGCACTGGGCTGGGGAGAGGGTGGCCAGGGTGAGACAACTCAGTCTGTCTGACATACCCAACAGGGGTTGCCTCTACTATTCAATGTCTGTTTGTTTACACCCCAAACTTTGAATTACACATCGTCTTTCTCTGGAAGCGTTGTGTTACTATTTTTCTTTGTATTATTATTTATTAGCTCTGTATTGTTGGGAAGGGCTCGTAAGCAAGCATTTGACAGTAAAGTCTACACCCATTGTATTCGGCGCTTGTGAAACATATATTATATATAATTTTTGTTGGGGGTGCAATCCTGTCCCTTTACTGTGGCCCTTAGTGTTGTTCATTCACCTAACGCCCACTCCACATGTCTCATGTCTCAGGTCCAGCCAGCATTGGACTCCTGAGCCCTGGAACCCTGGGGTACCTGCTGGAGAGCCTGGTGAGACCACAACAAACATGTAGAACCACACAAATCCTGTTGCTCTGTCAATAGTCATATACTTGGGTTACATGTCATTTTTCTGTAGAATGAGGCTGAGACCTTGTCTAATTTATCTGAACATCTCTTCCCAGAGTTCTGAGGCCCATCCTACTGTAATGCTCTTTGCCCTCATAGCCTTGGAGAAGTTCTCACAGACCAGTAAGTTTGTCCCCGTATCCTGCACACCCTTCTGAAGGTTGCTATGCTATCCCATTGGCCACAAAACGGACTAGTAACTGTTATATTTCCCTGTTGCAGGTGAGAACAAGCTAACAGTGTCTGAGTCGTGTATAAGTGAACGACTGGGGGTTCTGGAATCGTGGGCTGACCACACAGACTACCTGAAGCGCCAGGTCGGCTTCTGTTCCCAATGGAGCCTAGATAACCTCTGTGAGTAGTAGGGTACATCATGTTATGGAGGACAGTTCTCATCTACTGACTGTTAATATTCTCTCTATCCTTTCTCCTCAGTCCTGAAAGATGGCCGTCAGTTCACCTACGAGAAGGTGAACTTGAGCAACATCAACGCCATGCTGAACAGCAACGACGTCAGCGAGTATCTCAAGATCTCTCCCAGTGGACTGGAGGTGAGGGGGCCTCTCTCTGTAACACGCCTGACAGAGCAGTGTGACTAGAATGATCCCTGTTGCGCACACAATAAATTAGTATACTTAGTTTGTTATGCTAAATGCCAGTATCACACTGATCAGTATCATCCTGTTCCATAGAGATAATGGATCTGCCCTTTTCTCCACTCTCCCAAGGCGCGCTGCGACGCGTCCTCCTTTGAGAGTGTCCGCTGTACCTTCTGTGTGGACTCAGGCGTGTGGTACTATGAGGTCACAGTGGTCACCTCCGGGGTCATGCAGATTGGCTGGGCCACCAAGGACAGCAAGTTCCTTAACCATGTACGTGCTTACATGCTGTACACTGTACATGCTGTACACAGCAAGCAGTGTTTATTTCTGCTAGAGACTGAATGCCGTAATGTGTGTGTTTCAGGAGGGTTATGGGATAGGAGATGATGAATACTCGTGTGCATATGATGGCTGCAGGCAGCTAATCTGGTACAACGCTCGCAGTAAACCACACTCCCACCCCTGCTGGAAAGAGGGTAAGTGCATCCCAAACTCCATACAGTTTCATGTTGTAGCTCAGAGGCAGGCTGTAATGGCGAGATGTCTGTCAACACCTCGGCTTACACACATTTGTTACCAAACTACTGTCCCTTACAAGCATATGCTTAAGCCTTACACTTTCTTTGATCTGTAGGAGATGCCATAGGTTTCCTACTGGACCTCAGTAAGAAGCAGATGCTTTTCTACCTGAATGGACATCAGCTCCCCTCAGAGAAGCAGGTGTTTTCCTCTGCAACGTGAGTGTACACACCCTGCTCCTGCTTGCTCTATTTTCTGGCCATAATCCAAAGTGCACCCCACACAAGTACTGACACATACTGTACATTTCAGTAACTCACTGTCACGTCCAATATCCTCATTGGTCTTCCTACTTCCTTTCTTTTTCCAGGTCTGGCTTCTTTGCAGCAGCAAGTTTCATGTCCTACCAACAATGTGAGTTTAACTTTGGGGCGAAGCCCTTCCGCCATCCCCCGTCTGTCAAGTTCAGCACCTTCAATGACTTTGCCTCACTGGCGTCTGATGAGAAGATTATCCTTCCCAGGTAAGTCTGAGCTAATGTAGCCTTGGGCAAAATGGTTAGGCTTTAAATGATCACTCTAGTTGAACAGGACATCTGCACATTATGTGAACTCCCATGTACCATTTAGTGACTGCTTGTGTGTTCCTCAGACACCGGCGCCTGGCCCTGCTCAAGCAGGTGAGCATCAGAGACAACTGTTGCACCCTCTGCTGTGACCAGATGGCCGATACAGAGCTGAGACCCTGCGGACACAGGTACAACAACTTCCCTCTCTGTTTCACCCCTTGTACCTGTATTGAGTATCTAGCCATTTGCCTGTGTGTTACGGCTCCTTATGTGGTCTCTGTGTATGTTTTGTATCCTTAGTGGGATGTGTATGGAGTGTGCCTTACAGCTGGAGACGTGCCCGTTGTGTCGCCAGGACATCCTGACCCGTGTCAGACTCATCTCACATGTGTCCTGACACATCACCTTCAAACCAGGACATGAACGCTCCTCCCCTCCTATCACCTTTATCCCAGTAATCAACCCGACCAATAGGACTGTGAGGCTGTGCCAGGGTTCCTGATCGGACCCTGGGCCTAATGTGAGGAGGGAGTGATGGGACCTGACAGAGCTCCAGGAGAGATACAGTGTGGGGGATAGTGTAGGGAGAATAGGACAAGGAGGGGTAACCCTTTCTTCTGCTGCACTCCATGGCTTGTTCTCTCTGTGAGGAGATGGGGCCCCACACCCCGTCTGGGAGCAAAAAAAGTGCTTGTAGAGTGAGGGGGCAGTGGGAGGAAGACAATTAGAGACATTACCAGGCAGCAGCATTTCCAGAATCACCCCATCAATCTTAATGTCATAAACTCAGTGTCTGCACATGGATCTGCCTAATGTTCCCTCTCTTAGGCTCTGGTCAATATGTCCTGTGTATCTCTGCTCAGAGGTTTTACATGTATCTGTGATTCTCTTGTTTTATTCTGACTAAACGTAAAGGCACAACAATGAAGAGACAGCCTTGGTTGGCTCAGTTGGCTGAGACAATGATGTTAAGGCCCTGCTCGATCATACAATATTAACTGAGCACAGATTTGTCCCTCTCTCCTCTACTTGAAGCATTTCTGGGTTGAGTAACCATGCTGTTATAAATGAGATTGAACATTTTATGAAATAACTGTTACTCAAAATATTATTATCTACAATTCAAACAAAATGTAATGAAATTGGGGTTATTGAAATCACAGCTAATCACATTTTAATTATAGGGTTATATGAAGTGGTTGTGGAAAATCTGAAGGTACTACATCTCAATCAATACGAATGACTACATTTGGCCACAGTGTGTATATATGGAGGACCAGTTGTCTCCAGTCCACTCCTGACAATGATTTAGTCATGGAAGAAATTAAGAGTTAAACGTTCAATTGTATCTGTCTTTAATGGAGTAGCCCCAGGGGTTACAAAGATGTGATTTACTGAATAATCATTGTTTTCTGGGTTATGATAATTGTAATAAATGTATTGTGTTGCATAGTTGCTTGTCAAAGATGCCAATTTTATTGACAAGATTTAGCAGGCTAGCTACATCACTACTAAACGCATCAGCCAGAATGTATGATGTGTATGCCACGCCGCATTATCATGGGACGAAAATAAATGTAGTCCATGATTGCAATAAAGGACCTACTAACGCACTTAAACATTGAACGTTAATTTCAATTCAACCGATGTTGAGAGCCTGACCGTACCGTACTGTACTGTATTTACGGAACTAATCCGCTGGGATCTGTTTCCTCAAGGGACTTCATTGTCTGAAGGGAGCGTTTTTTTCGTTGCCTTGGTAATTTGGTGCCTTGGAAGCGATTACCGAAAATCCGACACGTTAGCTTGATAGCTAGCTAATTAGATTTAGAATGGACGTGAAAGAGCGAAGTAATTAACTTGACAAATTGTAAATCATAGCAATCATTGCCTTCCGACTTTATTTTTATCTACTGCTGAGCTTGTTAGCCTTTAGTGTGGTGACTTATTTGCATGCTAATTTAATGTTAGCTTCCATTAGGCTAGCTAGCTAATGTGTTGACACGTTATCTCATTGAGATCCTTTGTAATTTCAAATTCTTTGAAATATCTCATGTTATTGTGCAATGCCTTATTATTTTTTAGATCTGCTGGGTGGTGCAGAGAACATCGTTGAAATGATGGACTTAGAGGAAGAGAATTTTGCTGTTTCAAAGTATGTGTGTCTGAGGAAGTGAGTGAGGTAGCTAGGTTAGAAGATAATGATGGTTTATATTGTTTGGTTGCTGACTACGGTATGTTTTAACCTCCCTAGCTCATCAGATGCTGATGCTGCCTTTGATGCTGTCATTGGGAGTATTGAAGACATCATCATGGGTAAATTGCGGTCTTAGACATGTTTCAGTGTGTAAAGGTTAAATGAATTGCTAATATTACTCAATTTCCACCTTAGAGGATGACTTCCAGCACCTGCAAAAGAGCTTCATGGAGAAACACTACCTGGAGTTTGATGACTCAGAGGAGAACAAACTCACCTACACACCCATCTTCAACGAATATGTAAAGCAGTGTTTATGTTAATCTGCCTCCCTTATTTGAACTAACTGTCATGTACTGTAGAGCTGTACTATAAAATAAAAACTGAAAGTATGTCTCGATCATACATGTTGTTTACTTCAACCTCAGATTGAGATGCTTGAGAAACGCCTCGAGCAGCAGCTGATGGAGAGGATTCCCTGTTTCAACATGAGCACATTTAACCATTTACTCAAGTAAGTACATTTCCCCTCAGGAGTAACTTTACATGCTGCCGCTAGGTGGCACATTGCCCCTTGTAAACCAAGTACACCTCACTGCAGAGTGCAAAATGTATTGGTTCTTGTTTCACAAAAAAAAAATGTTTTGTTTCAGGCAGCACAAAGATGAGGTGTCAGGAGACATCTTCGACATGTTGCTTACCTTTACAGATTTTATGGCCTTCAAGGAAATGTTAATTGACTACAGAGCAGTGAGTAACAACCCAGAATGTTTCCGATTGGATGTTTTATTTTAGGATCTGCACTAATCATTTGTTAGAGAGGATTGTTTCCTCTGTTGTTGTGTGTCAGAAACATAGAGATAGGTGGCAGACTCTAGTGCCCAAAAGCCAGTTTAGTATGGGCAGTGCCATTTGAGGACTTGAACCATTTTGAAGTAGTCAACTGTGTGGGACTTCCTAAGGGTTAAGGAAGGATCTCATAATTCCATCCAGGTCACCAGGAAGGATCAGCCAATAAATTATACTTGTGAAGAAACATTCCATAACTGCAGGTGGCAGTAAATCATCAACATTGGCTTTATACCTGTTCAAACAGAACATTACAGGTGGCACTATGCACCCTTTCAGTTTCTTTGCCAACTCATAGAAATAGAAAAATAAAAGTGACTACCTCAAAATGGAGATGGCATCAATGGTGCTGCTTGTGCTCTCATAGACGCCATGATGTGATGTCTATGCTCAGCACCTATACCTTCTTTCTTTAGGAGAGGGAGGGCCGAGGGCTGGACCTCAGTGATGGCCTAGTCGTGAGGTCTCTCAGCTCTGCAACCTCTAAACCCATCACCTCCAGAACAACAGAACTGAAATAACGAATTAACAATCATCCCCAAACCTACACACATGCACATTCATGTCAAATAGAATAGTGCCGCTGGTGACCGAACATAAGTGTTCATGTCTTGCCCATGCTCACCTTTTCTATTTAAACTGTTGCAGGTTTGCAATGGGAATGTTATCAGTATATTTTACATCTAGCCATTCTCTGGTGAAGATGGACACTTTTGTCCTCATGGAACAAGTTTTTTTTTTATTGAATTTGTGAACTCCATTATTTTTTGAGTTTTGTGTCTGATTTTTACATCAGTACACATATGTCTGAAGTTCTAAAACAAACAGTATTTTTATTACGTCAAGCACTCAGTGAATGTCACCGGTTTGTGCATATTTGCTTATGTCCCATTGTCTGTAAATAATGGTTTCAAATAAAGACATTCTGTAAAATCACATTCTACTTTATTTTAAAAAAGTGTACTGGTGTGGATAAATGACAACGCACACAACACATGATTCTCTTGGTCTTCAGAATGAAAAACATTTCTGAATGCGTGTTGCACACAGACCATTGGGATGCCTGTGTATCTACAAGTATTACATTATAAATAGTGTATCATTCATGACACTTTCCTAGAGTATATGATCATAGTGGTTATGTATGGGAGCATGTACAGTATGTGAGTCATGAGTGAGTGTGCTGATAGATGTGGGGTTACCAAAGCAACATACTTACTAAGGGGCTGCAAATTGCTTCCGGTGTTCATTCCAGTCATAATCTTGACATCTCAAAAATCTATTGATGTCAAGCTTTTGAAAAACAGTCATTTGATGAGCAGGCTCGGTATCTCCTCTTGTCACTGTTCGGTTCACACTGTACAAGTCTCTGTGGTAATGGAGAGGGTTTCTCAGGATAAGTAGTAGAGTAGTCCTATGCAGGACCAGAGTTGCAGACTGCATTACCTCCATTTGACTTCCAGGCCATGTTGTAAAAGAAGGCGCTGGCTCTGTATATGTTGGTACGATGCCAAAAACAACGGAACAAGTGAAACTCATAGTAAGACCAAATCAGACAGCAGAAAGTTATCATAAAATACATGCCTGCATTCATTATTTCTCGATTGTCAGTTAATTGATATGGCTGATATCTTAACTGGCAATGTTGAGGATAGGCAGGTGGGTTGTCAGTACTTGTCATATACAGTGGGTCAAAAGTATTTAGTCAGCCACCAATTGTGCAAGTTCTCCCACTTAAAAAGATGAGAGCCCTGTAATTTTCATCATAGGTACACTTCAACTATGACAGACAAAATGAGAGAAAAAAATCCCGAAAATCACATTGTAGGATTTTTTATGAATTTATTTGCAAATTATAGTGGAAAATAAGAATTTGGTCAATAACAAAAGTTTATCTCAATACTTTGTTATATACCCTTTGTTGGCAATGACAGAGGTCAAAAGTTTTCTGTAAGTCTTCACAAGGTTTTCACACACTGTTGCTGGTATTTTGGCCCATTCCTCCATGCAGATCTCCTCTAGAGCAGTGATGTTTTGGGGCTGTTGCTGGGCAACACGGACTTTCAACTCCCTTCAAAGATTTTCTATGGGGTTGAGATCTGGAGACTGGCTAGGCCACTCCAGGACCTTGAAATGCTTCTTACGAAGCCACTCCTTTGTTGCCCGGGCAGTGTGTTTGGGATCATTGTCATGCTGAAAGACCCAGCCACGTTTCATCTTCAATGCCCTTGCTGATGGTAGGCTTTGTTACTTTGGTCCCAGCTCTCTGCAGGTCATTCACTAGGTCCGCCCGTGTGGTTCTGGGATGTTTGCTCACCGTTCTTGTGATCATTTTGACCCCACGGGGTGAGATCTTGCGTGGAGCCCCAGATCGAGGGAGATTATCAATGGTCTTGTATGTCTTCCATTTCCTAATAATTGCTCCCACAGTTGATTTCTTCAAACCAAGCTGCTTACCTATTGCAGATTCAGTCTTCCCAACCTGGTGCAGGTTTACAATTTGGTTTCTGGTGTCCTTTGACAGCTCTTTGGTCTTGGCCATAGTGGAGTTAGGAGTGTGACTGTTTGAGGTTGTGGACAGGTGTCTTTTATACTGATAACAAGTTCAAACAGGTGCCATTAATACAGGTAACGAGTGGAGGACAGAGGAGGCTCTTAAAGAAGAAGTTACAGGTCTGTGAGAGCCAGAAATCTTGCTTGTTTGCTTGACCAAATACTTATTTTCCACCATAATTTGCAAATAAATTCATTAAAAATCCTACAATGTGATTTTCTGGATTTTTTTTCTCATTTTGTCTGTCATAGTTGAAGTGTACGTATGATGTAAATTACAGGCCTCTCATCTTTTTAAGTGGGAGAACTTGCACAATTGGTGGCTGACTAAATACTTTTTTTGCCCCACTGTATGTATGGGCTTTAGCCAGCTAATTTTCCATTTGTTGTCATGCCATACATGCTACATATTGATAAAGTCTGACTCCTGACCTACATCTATGATGTTTGTGAAAATCTCTGGCCAAATAATATTAATGGTAGGATGGGAATATTTATTGTCTTGACTCTCGAGTCACCGGGCTACTGATTTCCTGGGTTGTAAAAGGCAGGACGATGCATTTCTTTAAACACGCTTTAATGTCCTATGCATGGTGAAACTGTTGATAAGCTCTGATAGACATTAATAGCCCTTGTCTTTGTGCAACAGGGCCAATGTTATGGTGACTAGCTTGTTCCTCCCAGGAAGACCAAGGGCTTGTCATATGCCTTATTGTAAATAGCGAACAGCCATAGACAAGTAAAAAGGCCCACAGACAGGCTGGCTGACTTCATAGTTGGTTTACCTAGTTCAGTTGATAAGTGACAGAAACAGATGAGAAGCCCTTGTTTAGACAAGCACTCCCCTTACAGATGGATAATTAGACTGAGTCTGAATACATTCCAATCAATACTATTTTTTTCATTGTCAAGCAGAAAACCATTCACCGGAAGTGCGGATATCCACATTCTATACAGTTATTGGTAGAATGAATAGAAAACACAGTTTGTATCTGGCCCTCCTACTACTTGATCTTTTTTCCACTAATTGGTCTTTTGACCAATCACATCAGATCTTTTCATGTCAGATATGATCTGATTGGTCAAAATATCAATTAGTGAAAACAAATATCACATTTAGGCTGCCTGTGTAAATGCAGCAAATGTTTCGATCCGATGTCAGCATGTGTCTTTGTATGTCTATACCAGGTGCTCTGTTCTAGACTTACCTTAGCAGCTGCCATAACGCCGTAATAGTATATGCGTACTGGTAAGGCGTGACTGATGCAGCATTGGCCAGCAACGCTGTGAGGTACAGAACGGTTGCCACAATATTATACACCATCACCTACAATATAGAGAACAGATGTTGATGAAGAAAAAAGTATGAGCATACAGCTTAAATGTTCAATTTTCCATTGAATTACAATCACAGGAGGTTAGTTGCACCTTAATTGGGGAGGACGGGCTCGTGGTAATAGCTGGAGCGGGATGATCAACAACCAATTTGACAGAGCTTGAAGAATTTTTTAAAGAAAGTGGAAATCCAGGTGTGCAAACTCTTTGAGATTTACTTAGAAAGACGTACAGCTGTAATCGTCGCCAATGGTGATTCTAACATGTATTAACTCAGGGACTATTTATGTAAATGAGATATTTCTCTATTTTATTTCCAATAAATTGACATTGTTGTTATGCGGTATTGTGTGTAGATGGGTGAGACAAAAAATATATATATTTAAAACTATTTTGAATTAAGGTTGTAACACAACAAATTATGAAATAAATCAAGGGGTATGAATAATTTCGAAAGACACTGTTAGCCTACTGTCTGGATTAAGATATTGTCTATATCGGCTCTCAATAGCTTTTTTTTCGTGCCTGTCACAAACTCAAGTGTCCAAACCCTAGCCTATATAATGCAAGTGTGGCCTAGCCTACATCAATTTGCTTTTAGTTGCAAAATACAAATATTCACAATAACATTGCCTAAGTTGTTTCCGTTTTATCACCACTTAATCATCATAGGCTACAGTTATTTATTTCGTTCTTTCTTTTAGAACACCATTCATTGATCAATTCAATAATTAAGTTTACTTGAAAAAAATAACGAATAGTTAGTTACTGGCTACCGATTAAATTACCTTGCCAAAAACTATTGTCAGAAGTGGGATTCGAACCCACGCCTCCAGGGGAGACTGCGACCTGAACGCAGCGCCTTAGACCGCTCGGCCATCCTGACGTTACTCTACTTGACTATGATAGCACTTATGAACGTATGCACCCGAGTTAAAATTATAGAGAACATAGCCAGCGAGCTACTTTTGTAAGAATAGTATGGCGAATAATGAAACAAGGATAACAGCGAGATATGAGGCAAATTAATGTTAGCAGCTAGCTAGCATATAATTATTAGCTAGCTAGCTAACGTTAGCACGTGGTTTCAAACTCTTGAATAACATTAAGTGACTAGCAAGCTTGATCTTCTTAATTTGTCCTCCGTCAGGCGAGACACCTTGGAAGCTATGTGCAATTCTCATAGCATTTATTTGTTTGTTGAACTGGGAAATAACAATGTAGCACGGCTACTTGTTAAGCGATATTTCGTCTTAAAAATATTTTTCCCATCAGCATTGATCAGTCGTCTGTCGCACTGCTTAATTTGAGCCGGTTCTGCCGGAACAGGATCAGGCACCTCTCAGTTTCGGACTGTTTCGTTCCTTAACCCATTTTCCAGGATTTGGTACGTCTCGTGGCATGAAACATTTTCACTGTTTGCCACGTAAAAATGTAGTTAATTCAAATTGCCTCTGTAATTCTCCTACCCCCTAAAAAGGTTATTTGAAAACGTGCCTAATATTCTAAGAATTGATTCGTGTTGGGCCCGTCCGGGTTTATGATTCACTTTCTATGATCTTTCTCCCTCTCTCTGCTAGACATGAATGAATCAATCCAATTTCTAAAGTCTTTTTCACATAAGCACATGTCACAAAGTACTTGTACAGAAACCCAGCCTAAAATCCCAAACAGCAAGCAATGCAGCTCTCATCTCTAAATGACTTCTATGCTCGCTTAGAGGCAAGTAGCACTGAAACATGCATGAGAGCACCAGCTGTTCCGGACGACTGTATGATCACGCTGTCCACAGTGGATGTGAGTAAGACCTTTAAACACGTCAACATTCACACTGCCGCAGGGCCAGAGGGATTACTAGGATGTGTAGCCCGAGTATGCGCTGTTCAAATGGCAAGTGTCTTCACATTTTCAAACTCTCCCTGTCTGAGTCTGTAATACCAACATGTTTCAAGCAGACCACCATAGTCCCTGTGCCCAAGTACACCAAGGTAACCTGCCTAAATGACTACCGACCCATAGCACTCACATCTGTAGCCATGAAATGCTTTGAAAGGCTGGTCATGGCTCACATCAACACCATTATCCCAGAAAGCCTAGACTCCCTCCAATTTGCATACCGCCTCAACAGATCCAAAAATGATGCAATCTCTATTGCACTCCACACTGCTCTTTCACACCTGGACAAAATAAACACCTATTTGAGAATGCTATTCATTGACTACAGCTCAGCATTCAACACCATAGTGCCCTCAAATCTCATCACTAAACTAAGGACCCTGAGACTAAACACCTCCCTCTGCAACTGGATCCTGGACTTCCTGACGGGCCACCCCCAGGTGGTAAAGGTAGGTAACAACACATCCACCACGCTGATCCTTAACACGGGGGCCCCTCAGGGGTGTGTGCTCAGTCCCCTCCTGTACTCCCTGTTCACTCATGACTGCATGGCCAGGCATGACTCCAAAACCATCGTTAAGTTTGCCAATGATCACCAACAACGACGAGACAGCATATAAGGAGGAGGTCAGAGACCTAGCTGTGTGGTGCCAGGACAACAACCTCTCCCTCAACGTGATCAAGACTAAGGAGATGATTGTGAACTGCAGGATAAGGAGGACCGAGCATGCCACCATTCTAATTGACGGGGCTTTAGTGGAGCAGGCTGAGAGCTTCAAGTTCCTTGGCGTCCACATCGCCAACAAACTAACATGGTCCAAGCATACCAAGACAGTTGTGAAGAGGGCACACCAAACCTATACCCCCTCAGGAGACTGAAAATATTTGGCATGGGTCCTCAGATCCTCAAAAGGTTATACAGCTGCACCATCGAGATCATCCTGACTGGTTGCATCACTGCCTGCTATTGCAACTGCTTGGCCTCCGACCGCAAGGCACTACAGAGGGTAATGCTTACTGCCCAGTACATCGCTGGGGCCAAACTTCCTGCCATTCAGAATCTCTATACCAGGCGGTGTCAGACAGAGGAAGGCCCCAAAAATTGTCGAAGTCTCCAGCCACCCTAGTCATAGACTGTTCTCTCTGCTACCGCACAGCAAGCGGTACCGGAGGGCCAAGTCTAGGTCCAAGAGGCTTCTAAACAGCTTCTACCCTCAAGCCATGAGACTACTGAACATCTATACAAATGGCTACCCAGACTACTTGCTTTGCCCCCCTCTTTTATGCTCCTTTTACTCTCTCTGCCGTAACAGCTGCTCTTTAATTATTTGTTACTGTATTTGTTATTTTTGTATGTATTTTTCTTAACTGCATTGTTGGCTTGTAAGTAAGCATTTCACTGTAAGGTCTGCTGCTGTTGTATTCGGTACACGTGACAAATACAATTTGATTTGATCTACAGCATTTCTTAATATTGTGCATTTCCTTGGGCTTTGATGCCTCATGATTGACTATTGTTCTGTTCAGGTAGACTGTGATTTTGCTGTGATCTGATAGGAGTGTTAGTGGACTGACCGTGAACCATCTGAGAGACTCTGGGTTGAGGTCAGTGATAAAGTAATCTACAGTACTACTGCCAACGGATGAGCTGTAGTTGTACCTACCATAGGAGTTTCCTCTAAGACTACCATTGACTATGTACAGACCCAGCTTGTGACTGAGCTGCAGGAGTTGTGAACAATTTTTGTTGGTTGTTTTGTCAAAGTTGTGTCTAGGGGGGCATATTTGGGAGGGAATATTGTCACCTCCATGTAGGTGTTTGTCTCCCATGTGCTGAGTGTGTCAGGTTCTTGTCCAGTTCTGGCATTTAGGTCATCATAGACTGGGACATTCCCTGGGCCTGGAAATGGTTGATCTCCCCCTCTAGGATGCTGTCATTGTTAAAGTATAGGGATTATATTGGGGGGATATAGGTAGCACACATGAGGACATTTCCCTCTGTTGGGATAATTTCCTTATTCATTTCTAGCCAGATGTAAAATGTTCCTGGTTTGCCTAATTTAATAGAGTGGGTTAGGTCTTCTACCAAATTAACATACCCCTGAGTCTCTTCCCTGTTTCACACCTGGTAGTTTGGTGGATGGTCATCAGTGGTTCCGTCTCCTCTATACCATGCTTTTTATAGAATGACAATGTCTGTATTTCGAATTTCTTTGATGAAGTCTGGGTTCCTGTTCTTTAGGCCAAAGGCAGATGACCTCAGTCCTTGTATATTCCAGGATGACATAGTAAAAGCTTTGTGTTCCATAGTGTCTAGTGTTGTTTTTGTGTGGTTTAGGCCCGGCCCATTACAGTAGGTGTGAGCAGAGCATGTTGAGCATCTGATACATACCTCATAAGTCGCAAGATGGGGCTTTGGGGGGTGCATTAGTGGGGTTTGGGCCTCTTGCTCTTCTCACGGCCTGGCATATGTGCAGCTGTCATGTTGAGGTCCTTGCTGCAGAGGCCATGGGGGTGGCAGAAGAGGCATAGGTCTGATCAAGGGGGGGCCTATATAGGGTGTGGCCAGGGTTTGTATAGGGTGGTCTCAGCTGGTTGGGGTATGGGTGTAGGTCCTTTTGGCATGGGTTCTCTCGGTGCAGGTCCTTTGGGAGGGTGTCTCGCTCCACACACACACTGCTGTTCTGAATGCTGGAAGGAAGCCCAGGACAGTGTTTTTACTGTGGAGGGGGTGAGCACTGGGCAGAAGTTTATGTCTCCATTCTGTGACTTCCTCCTGGCATCACTGCAGCACACACTCAGCCTGTGTTGATGGAGATGTCTGCACACCAAGTGTTACAGCTGCCTCCGCAGGAGAAGGAAGGATCAAGAACAAGACTTCCTGAAGACCACAGACAGCTCTAAATCTTTTGTTCAGAGTCTGTGTACATGTTGACTGAGGTGTCTGATTCACTGTCCTTCTACGTTGTCTGGTGTAGTGAAAGAGGGGATTCATGACTTACATGGGGTGTAATTTCAGGGAGTCACTCAATCTGGGCCAGGCCTCTACAACCCTTTTCCTGGAGAGCTACTATCTTGTAGGTTTTCACTCCAACCCTGATCTAGCACGCCTGATTCTAATATTTAGCTGGTTGATAAACTGTACCAGGTTAATTACAACTGGGTTTGGAGCGAAAACCTACAGGACTGTAACTCTCCAGGAGCAGGATTGGAGACCCCTGATCTGGGCTGTCCCTGCCCTGCTGTGTCTATACACCCGCAATAACCTCTGCTAAATATGTATATGTGACCAATAAAATTGTACTTGATTTACAGTACATAGCCAGCCCACATGCAGCAATGCTGCCTCAGTCCCCAGGTAGGACTGGCTATGTTCCAAAAATGCACCCGCTCTGTCAGGAGGAGAGTATTTATGTCTCAGCATTGGCACAAGCGTGAAGAAGAGGATGAAAGATGCTTATTATTTCAGTGGCAGTCTGTGGAGAGTAACTCTCCCTGTGTGGACATTCGGATCAGTGGTTATTTTATTCAAACTTGGCTGATACCTCAGCCTTCTGGCTAACTGTATATCATCAGGACACACACTTTCACTCCCCTTTCGATACGCTGTGATTTTCGTAGCAGGTGAGGATAGTAATTTCACTAACTCTAACCCTTTTCCTAACCTTAACCTCAGTCTCCTAACCTGCTACGTTAATTATGCTAACCTGCTGCGTAAGTTCACCTAACCTGTTACGAAAAAGTGAATAAAAAATATTTTCTTGTAAATCATCACTCTACCCCAGACTTGACCTTTACAGCCTGTCATCTTGTTCTCATATCCTCCCTGAGCTCCCAAGAAGAGAGAGACATAGTGTGACTTGTCATACTGGTCAACTGTCAAGAAGCTTGTCACATAGGTGCTATGAGGAAGAAGTCCTGTGGGCCATTTTCCCGAAACCTGACTGTCACAGCATTCCTCAGTTTAGTGTTTGACACACTTGTTTGCCCCCTGTGTAAGCTGGACAGAGGGGCTTATGTGTGTCAGCAAAAGCAAGCACCACCCAAGCAATGTAACAGCATGGTGATGATCTGCTACCATCAAAATTATTTGAGAGGTTATTGTTCCTTCCTCTTTCCACTCAGGAAATACCAGAGGCCCCATTTATTATTTATAGTCACTGAGAGTTAACTAAATATGTCACACACTGTAGCAAGAGGGTATGATGCTGTCATGGTGATCATATTGTATCCCTTTTGGTGTGTCTCCTTACTCCCCTATGGGATTATGACTTTGTTATACACGGTCCGGCTGGCAAACACACATACCTCTTACACATTCATCATTCCAATTCTCACAAATTGTAACTTCACATAGCCTAATATTTGCTGATAGTTGAGCATGTACACACTCAGAAAGTACTTGTATGTATGATCTATTACTGTATTGTAGCTATATTAGTAATAGAATTGTGGACTTGAATCCGATGACTTGGATTTGAATCGAGTCTCACAAATATTATAACATGATACTCGACTTGAACTTTGAGAGTTGACCCTCATGACATGTCATTGAAGTAGTTAGTCTCGACAGATGATATGATACACTACATGACCAAAAGTATGTGAACACCTGCTCGTCAAACATCTCATTCCAAAATCATGGGCCTTAATACAGAGTTGGTCCCCTCTGCTGCTATAACAGCCTCCACTCTTCTGGAAAGGCTTTTCTTTTCCCCATATTTGTTTTTTCTGCTCTTTTGCACACCAGTATTTCTACTTGCACATCCTCATCTGCACATCTATCACTCCACTCCACACATCTATCACTCCACTCAATTGTAATTACTTTTCCACTATGGCCTATATATTGCCTTACCTCCTTACTTAATTTGCACACACTGTATACAGATTTTCTATTGTGTTATTGACTGTACGTTTGTTTATCCCATGTTGTAACTCTGTTGTTTTTTTTCGCTTTGCTTTATCTTGGCCAGGTTGCAGTTGTAAATGAGAACTTGTTCTCAACTGGCCTACCTGGTTAAATAAAGTGCATTTTCAATACCATACATTTCAGTAGAAATACCCCTTCTGCTTTCACTAGTATTCTTCAACATTGGGACGCGTCTCCAGTCTAGATGACTCAACAAATGATGAAGCATATATTATGTTGATTAAATTGCTATACCATGTGCAAGGAAAAATGGACCGAGCTCCAGTCAATGTCCTGGACACCAATACATATGAATTAAAACCCTGGAACAAAATCATATTTTCCCTCTTAAGTAGTATATCATGCTGTAAACATATTCAACTTGTTTGTCCTCTAAGTTGTGACTGGCCCATCCAGAAAGAAAAAAGTGTCCATGTACGTGCCATAGAGACTGTGAAACAGGAAATTGTATATGATGCAAAACATTTACTGCAATACTGCTGGATTAGTCAAAGTGTGCCATATTCCCTGAACCCATCTGCTGAACAAAAAACCCAGTGTCTGAACTTGCATCAGAGGGGCAGACGGCTGACACAAACTATAGTAAATACCTGGGCTCTCATCCTTTTTTCAGTATTGAAGTAAAATATTGAAGTAGGCAGAGACACACATGGGCGCGCATGACGAACACACACACACAGAGAGACTGACTGTGAGCACACCTTTGTTCTGGATCTCCACAGTGTGATGTCAGAGGTCAGGAAGGATAGTGAATGGGAGGTGTGTGTGAGTGTGTGTTGGAGCACAGGAATGGGGCCATTCCTCTCCAGTATAAATACGGGGTTCTGGTGGGGACAGTGGTAGAAAAGTGAGGCATACACCTTCAGGGCTGTTTGAAAAGGCACAAGAGGAGTCAAACTTATCATAAAAGGAGGTAACACGGCAGAGAAGAAAAGGAGGAGATATTCACAACAAAGACTGGAAAATGGCTGACCAAAACGGTGAGTGATTTATCATTATCACACTGCTTTTTCAACCCATTGATAGTGCTCTCTGAAGTAGAGGAGACAAATATTACTTGCAGTTTCCATATCTGTGAAAAATGTGCTGCCGTATGAATTCACAGCAGTGTGTCGAGATCCCTCATTCTAATTTAAGCAATGCATACCAGGAGAGTACGAGACCAATATAGGCGTGTATGCACTATTCATAAAAATATGAGGATGGGCAGATGTGCAATCTGAAAGTTTATCCTGAAATGTATACATTTCTAAATTTATACTGAATATACAGTAGATCAGTGTTTCTCCTAGTGGAAAAAGTTGGTCTGTCTCTGAGTGTGTTATAAGTACATGGCACACAAGATTTCCTGCCAAAATAGATTAGCATTAGCATTAAAAGTAATCAACTTAAGGGCATTTCATATTTTTTTAACCTAAATCCAATAGCATGATGAAATGTTTTGTGGATTTCACGTTGAATTCATGTTAGTTGACAACTCAATCAAATGTAAATCAAAACTACATGTTGAACTGACGTCTATGCCCAGTGGGTATCATCAGCGCAATGACTGGAAGTCTACAGATACCTTAGGGTATGCTACATAAAAATGGTATCCACGAGTACATCTGACACTGTAAAAAAATAAGTTAAAAAACGTATTGATTGCCAAAATCTCAATCTCTAATGTTTTCACACAGTACATCATGCTTAAATGGAGTTGCCTACATACAGTTGCTTCTATACATATGAAGTGGGGTCCTTGACTTGATGACTCATAACGAGTCAGGCTCCAATTGATGACTTGTCTGACCTTTCTGTTGTTTGACCTGTACAACATGGGACCATTGTGATTGATATGACTAAAATAGAGATCTGTCTAGAAATATGAATATCTACTAGAGTATTACTGTATGGCCTGGTTACCGCCAAGATTCCCTCATGAACTCATTATTCCTAACTACACAGTAGAAGTGACTGTGCCCTATGTTCTTTATTTTATTGTGTTCCAGGTGTATTCATGGGAGTGGACCTGCGTTGCCAGGTGAACAACCATGCCCATCGTACAGGGGAAATGGACCTGGAAAGGCTGCTGGTTCGTAGGGGGCAGCCCTTCTCCCTCGCTCTGCAGTGCTCCACACCCCTGCCCCCCAAACACAAACTAGCCATGATCCTGCATCTGGGTGAGCAACTCAATGCCAAGGACCATAAGCTTGAGTCAGCTATAGATTGGACACTATTGCACAGTGGGAGGAGGAGTCAGTTATGATTGACAGATATAAAACTAAAACGGTCTGGTAAAATAGCTTTGACTGACTGTATATGAGTTTTTGTTTGTTTGCGTGTTTAGGTAAGGAGGGTGAGGTGGTGGTGAAGGTTTTGGATGCCCGTGCTGGCCGTGACAAGTGGTGGTTCCGCCAGCAGAAGGCTCAGAATGAGGTGCTGCTGACGGTCCACAGCCCAGCAGACACCCCTGTGGGAATCTACAGTGTGACATTGCTGCTCCTCTCCCCTGATGGACACATCCTGGAGCAGACCACACCAGAGACGTTCTACCTGCTCTTCAATCCCTGGTGCAAAGGTGAGCTCTGACACATAAACACACAAATTAGTAGAATCAGTTGAAACGGCCCTGTTTTATTTGCTCTTTTGTTGAGGGGAACCAATAAGGGCTCGGGAAGGTGTCATCGGTATTCATTACTTTTGCACTCTTTGGAGGTCAGAGTCAGGGGACTCAACTTCTACTTCTGTGTGTTTGTCTCAGTCTGTCTCCCCCTGTGTTTACTTTTAAATAAGTTTGAGCTCAACATGTAATTATTCGAAGGGATAGATTGTCAAAGTTGGTGAAGAGATTTCTGATATGAAAGCTGTCAGTTATGTGATACAATATCAAATCAATATGATTGCTGTTGCCCCATATGTTTTCTCACTCAGTCTTTCCTCTGCTGGGTCTTTGTTTTTCTCCCCCCCAGCTGACTCTGTGTACCTCCCTGATGAGGAGCTGCTAGAGGAATACATCCTGAATGAAAATGGCCTCCTTTACCAGGGCTCCTGGGACCAGATCTCCTCACTGCCCTGGAACTTTGGACAGGTAGCAAACAGCACACCTCTGAAGGATGGAAAGCTAACCCACCTGAGACAAAATTGATATATAGAGCGCAAATCTTTTGATCACAACCCATCGATCCACTGAGAACAAGAACTTAGTGTTGTGTTGCCTAAATCACTGTTCTAGCTGAGGCGTTTTCAAACAGAAAGATAAACAACAGGGCATGTGGGAGGGTGTTGGCAGCCAGTAGTTTCTGACGAGTCTGATGGCTTGATGGTGGCCTGTGTGAATTGTCACAGTGCCTCAGCTGGCTGAAGAAATGTCTTTGGTGGATGTAAGGCATTTCTACCCTGGCTATGTGAAAATCCAGGGTTTGTCTCATTTCAGAGAGAGAGACATAGTCGCATAGACGGACAGACAGCCTGCATGGCTGATTGTCTCCATCTAGTGAGGAGGAAAGTACATATTCACAGTCACTGGTTTGAGATGTGCATACCTCATAATGAGCTCAATGTGTTCTCATAATATTTTAACATATCATTTTTCATAGTTTGAACAAGATGTGGTGGATATCTGTTTTGAAATCCTGAACAATTCACCTGCTGCACTGAAAAACCCAGAGATTGACACAGCCAACCGAGCAGATCCAGTGTACGTGAGCAGGACAATTACTGCAATGGTAAGGTTCACCATATAAAGTAATTATTTCTACATCTAGGGGAATAGATGGCGCCGGAGAAGAAGGCTGACATTTTACGTGTTCCTATCCAATTGTGTTTTTTGTTCGTTTTTTTTGCGTTTGTAACTTATTTTTGTAACATATTTTGTACATTATATTTCTGCTACAGTCTCTTATCAGAACTGTGATTTCTCACCATGAACTGGCAGAATCATTTTTTCCTTTAACGAGTCCGACGTGAATCGTATACGGCTTTCCCGGGAACAGGCACAGATCCCCGTCATTTGCGCTAAGGCGGAGAAAAAGGGGCGGGAGGGCGGGCTGCCTTCTGAGAATTCGTAGGAGGTCGAATAAACCCCATCTGCCTTCCATTCTGCTAGCAAACGTGCAATCAATAAAATTGATGACCTACGCAGAAGATTAAACTACCAACGGGACATTCAAAACTGCAATATCCTATGCTTCACGGAGTCGTGGCTGAACGACGACATTATCAACATACAGCTGGCTGGTTATACGCTGTACCAGCAGGATAGAACAGCTGTGTCTGGTAAGACAAGGGGTGGCGGACTATGTATTTTGTAAATAACAGCTGGTGCACAATATCTAAGGAAGTCTTGAGGTCTTGCTCACCTGAGATACATAAGCTGTAGACCACAATATTTACCAAGAGTTTTCTGTATTTTTCGTAGCTATCTACATACCACCACAGACTGAGGCTGGCAGAAAGAGCGCACTCAATGAGCTGTATTCCGCCATAAGTAAACAGGAAAACGCTCATCCAGAGGCGGCGCTCCTAGTGGCCGGGGACTTTAATGCATGGAAACTTAAATAGGACTCACCAAATTTCTATCAGCATGTTAAATGTGCAACCAGAAGGAAAAAAATTCTGTACCACCTTTAGTCCACACACAGAGACGCACACAAAGCTCTCCCCCGCCCTCCATTTGGCAAATCTTACCATAATTCTATCCTCCTGATTCCTGCTTACAAGCAAAAATTAAAGCAGGAAGCACCAGTGACTCGATCAGTAAAGAAATGGTCAGATGAAGCAGACGCTAAGCTACAGGACTGTTTTGCTTGCACAGACTGGAATATGTTCCGGGATTCTTCCGATGGTATTGAGGAATACACCACATCAGTCTTTGGCTTCATCAATAAGTGCATCAATGACGTCATCCCCACAGTGACCATACGTAACTACCCCAACCAGAAGCCATGGATCTGCCATAGCCATGAAGTGCTTTGAAAGGCTGGTCGTGGCTCACATCAACACCATTATCCCAGAAACCCTAAACCCTCTCCAATTTGCATACAGCCCTAACAAATCCACAGATGATGCAATCTCTAATGCACTCCACACTGCCCTTTCCCACCTGGAAAAAGAGTACACCTATGTGAGAATGCTGTTCATTGACTACAGCTCAGCATTCAACACCATAGTGCCCTCAAAGTTCATCACTAAGCTATGGACCCTGGGACTAAACACCTTCCTTTGCAACTGGATCCTGGACTTCCTGACGGGCTGCCCCCAGGTGGTCCTCAACACAGGGGCTCATCAGGGGTGTGTGCTCAGTCCCCTCCTGTACTCCCTGTTCACTCAAGACTGCACGGCCAGGCATGACTACAACACCATCATTAAGTTTGCCGATGACACAACAGTAGTAGGCCTGATCACCGACAACGACGAGACCGCATATAGGGAGGTGGTCAGAGACCTGGCCGTGTGGTGCCAGGACAACAAACTCTCCCTCAACGTGATCAAGACTAAGGAGATAATTGTGGACTGCAGGAGAAAGAGGACCAAGCACACCCCCATTCTCATCGACGGGGCTGTAGTGGAGCAGGTTGAGAGCTTCAAGTTCCTTGGTGTCCACATCACCAACAAACTAACATGGTCCAAGCACACCAGGTTCTACAGCTGCACCATCAAGAGCATCCTGACTGGTTGCATCACTGCCTGGTATGGCAACTGTTTACAGAGGGTAGTGCGTACTGCCCAGTACATCCCTGGGGCAAAGCTTTCTGCCATCCAAGACCTCTATACCAGGCGGTGTCAGAGGAAGGCTCTAAAAAATGCCAAAGACTCCAGCCACCCTAGTCATAGACTGTTCTCTCTGCCACCGCACGGCAAGCGGTTCCGGAGGGCCAAGTCTAGGTCCAAGAGGCTTCTAAACAGCTTCTACCCCCAACCAATAAGACTACTGAATATCTAATCAAATGGCTACCCAGTCTACTTGCATTGCCCCCCACCCCCTTTTTACACCGCTGCTGCTCTCTGATGTTATCATCTATGCATAGTCACTGTAATAACTCTACCTACATGTACATATTACCTCAATCAATCTAACCGGTGCCCCCGCATATTGACTCTGTACCGGTAATCCCCTGTATATAGTCTCGCTATTGTTATTTTACTGCTGCTCTTTAATTACTTGTTACTTTTATTTCTTATTCTTATTTGTATTGCATTGTTGGTTAGGGGCTCGTAAGTAAGCATTTCACTGTGAGGTCTACACCTGTTGTATTCACCGCATGTGACTAATAACATTTGATTTAGTTAATAATCTCACAGTAATTAACTTACTTCCTCTACATCTGTGCAGGTGAACGCTAATGATGACCGTGGCGTGGTGTTGGGTCGCTGGGACGGGAAGTATGACGATGGGGTGTCGCCCACACGCTGGACCGGCAGTGTGGCCATCCTCAGGCGATGGCGCGAGGCCGGGGCACAGAGGGTGCGATACGGACAGTGCTGGGTGTTCTCAGGTGTAGCCTGCACAGGTGAGGCACACATACAGCGCCCTGAGACAGGATGGCTCTCTTCTTTTCAACTACAAATTTCCAACACTCCCTGGCTCTATATTTTCTTTGACATTTCATTAGGGCTCCAGTAATATTCAGCTCTGTAATTCTTGACAGACTACATGCTATTTGCTCCTTCCGTTCACCCATCCCACAGTTCTTCGCTGTCTGGGCATACCTACTCGCCCTGTTACAAACTACACCTCTGCCCATGACACTGACGGCAACCTGAATGTGGACTATCTGTATGATGAGCAGCTGAAGAGTGTGTCTGAAGGCAGGAAGGACATGATCTGGTAAAGCTCAAAAGCTACATTTCTGTCTCGACAAAGTCAGCACATTCATCAGTTTTTTTTATAGTGGCCTCCCTCACATCAATACTGTAAATGCTTTGTGTGTGTAGGAACTACCATTGCTGGGTGGAGTCCTGGATGGACAGGGAGGATCTTCCTAAAGGCTATGATGGGTGGCAGGCTCTGGATCCCACCCCACAGGAGAGGAGTGATGGTACGGCCCCACTTGATATTCATGATCAGTCTGTCTCACTAAGGAAAAGCTCCTTTAAAACTCTGTTATTGGGTTCTTCATAACCTCACTCTCTTCAAATCCCCCCACTATCGTTCCCTTGTCTCTTAGGGGTGTACTGTTGTGGGCCCTGTCCAGTCAAGGCGGTGAGGGACGGTGATGTGGGGATGAAGTATGATGCAGCCTTCGTGTTCTCTGAGGTGAACGCAGACCTGGTTACCTGGATCGTCTACCCAGATGGCCAACGCTCACAGGTTTCCCTCAACCAGAAAACTGTGGGCCGAAATATCAGCACCAAGAGTGTGTATGGAGACTACAGAGAGGACATCACTAAACATTACAAATACCCTGAAGGTATTCACTTCCTTTCGTTAAGCACAAATATTCACACCTGCTTAAATATTAGCACAGATGGGAACCGAACAGAAAGAGTACAGTACCATTATACACAACAAATACCTCAATGGAACGGTGTTACTATATACACACGCATAAAATAAAAACACACATTTTATATAACAGTATGACATCCTCCTTTCTTTCTACCAGGTTCAGTGAAGGAGCGTGAGGTGTACGAGAAGGCAGGACGGCGGGTAACGCAGCTGAATGGGGCACCGGGGCAGCTGGAGCTGAAGATCAAACATGCCCAGGCCATCCTGGGGACAGACTTTGATGTGATAGTGGAGGTGCACAACGTGGGTGGTGAGGACACCCCGGCCCAGCTCACTGTGACCTCCAACGCAGTCACCTACAACAGTCTTCACCGGGGGGAGTGCCAGAGGAGGACTGCCAGCCTGACCGTGCCAGCCCAGAAAGGTGGGCCTCCGCTTGTCACATACACCATATAGGTGCCGTAGGCGAGAGGAATCAAGACTCAGAACTGGTGTCAGTCCCTGTGTTAGATTTGTTTTTTTACTTGCACTGGGTGAGTCTGACCTACAACATCCCTGGGTTTCTTGTATTTTTAGGAACCGAGTAAACAGAGCAAAAAATACCACACCGAAGTGAAAAGAATACAATAACATACTTTTCCCTCTCATCCCTATTATGCTCACAGCTCATAAGGAAGTGATGCGTCTACGGTACGATCACTATGGGGCCTGTGTGTCTGAGCATAACCTGATCAGGGTCACAGCACTACTCCAGGCCAGCAGCCAGCCCGATGTCATTCTGCAAGAGGTCAACATCCCACTAAGCATGCCACAGCTCCATGTCAAGGTACTAGGCTATACTGTATATAACTGTAAATAGCTGGTGAATAATTGCTTGATGAATTGCGTGCTACTGTTTGCACTTTGCACAATTGTCATGTTTGGCCATTTCTGCAGGGAAAGCAGTTGCAATATGCTGTAGGGGCTTGTTTTAGATCCTCTGAATCCTCTGATGATGCCTGCACCGTCCATTTTCTTGCTTCAGGTAGTGGGAGATGCAGTTGTATCTCAGAAATTAATTGCACACATCAGCTTCACCAATCCCCTGCCTATCACCCTGAGAGGGGGAGTGTTCACAGTGGAGGGTGCAGGTCTGACTGCACCACGGGAGCTCCAAGCACCGTAAGTATCTCTGTGTGTTGTATGTGAGGGGACACATTCTTCATTGACTGTCAGCATGTTTGCCAATAAGTGTGTTTAGAGAGAATGTTACATCAGTATTACAGCCATGTTATTACTGTAAGTATAGAGGTGTAAAGTGCTATTTAAGCATAGAGGGGCGGCAGGGTAGCCTAGTGGTTAGAGCATTGGTCTAGTAACCGAAAGGTTGGGTTGAATCCCCGAGCTGACAAGGTACAAATCTGTTGTTCTGCCCCTGAACAGGCAGTTAACCCACTGTTCCTAGGCCGTCATTGAAAATAAGAATATGTTCTTAACTGACTTGCCTAGTTAAATAAAGGTAAAATAAATAAATAAATAAAAAATAGAAGTTGACTCATCTAAGGTTATGCTTAAATAGCTATGATTGTGGGTTTATCCATGAGCAATGAGTGAGACATGGCAGAATGAGTTTGAACAATGGTCTACTTACTATATGTAGACCTGAAACTCTTTAAAGCCATGGGCTCTTTAAAGATCCCACACCCTGTGCAGCAGCAGATTTAGGACAGCAGCTCAGAGAGCTCTTAGCTGCCATGGTAAATTCCTCAGCAAGGGCATACTCTTGCAATGTGGTCAGACTATAAAGAACAAGATCTGCTTTTCTCTCACTCCACTGCCCCCAAAGACAAAGAGAGAGAGCCAGACATACCCTCCTTTTGCCAGGCCAAAGACGATTGACCTACCAGCCCAACATGGCTCTCCCGGACCACAAGCCAAATGTTACCACACATAACCTCCAACAGGAGACGCCAATGTAAACATAAACCCTCAGACTAAACACAGGATTATTTCTCTGCCCGTCATTGAGGTGAGGCTGGGGTACATTGAACATTCTTTGAATGTTCAGACTGTGATTTATTATTAAATCATGATCCAGACTGTTTTGCTAAGAAAGAACCTAACAAAAAACATCATTTTTGCTGGATGAACCTAGCCTACCTCATCTTTTGGTCAGTCATCTCATATTGTTCAAGTGTGATTTAAAAAAACATGCTATGGCACACTGTCATAGCAGCACGTAGTAGCACATAGTGTAGTAGAACATACTGTAGTAGCACATAGTGTAACAGCACATAGCAGCACATAGTAGCACATAATACAGTAGCACATAGCAGCACATACTGTAGCAGCACAGTGTAGTAACACAGTGTAGCAGCACATAGTGGAGCAGCACATAGTAACACATAGTGTAGGAGCACATAGTGTAGTAACACAGTGTAGCAGCACAGTGTAGTAACACATAGTGTAGCAGCACATAGTAACACATAGTGTAGTAACACAGTGTAGTAACACAGTGTAGCAGCACATAGTGTAGCAGCACTTAGTGTAGCAGCACATAGTGTAGCAGCACATAGTGTAGCAGCACATAGTGTAGCAGCGCATAGCAGCACATAGCAGCACATAGTGTAGCAGCACATAGTGTAGCAGCGCATAGTGTAGCAGCGTATAGCAGCACATAGTGTAGCAGCGCGTAGCAGCACATAGAGTAGCAGCGCATAGCAGCGCATAGTGTAGTAGCGCATAGCAGCACATAGTGTAGCAGCACAGTGTAGCAGCACATAGTGTAGCAGCGCATAGCAGCACATAGTGTAGCAGCACATAGTGTAGCAGCACATAGTGTAGAAGCACATAGTGTAGCAGCACATAGTGTAGCAGCACATAGTGTAGCAGCGCATAGCAGCACATAGTGTAGCAGCGCATAGCAGCACATAGTGTAGCAGCGCATAGCAGCACATAGTGTAGCAGCGCATAGCAGCACATAGTGTAGCAGCGCATAGCAGCACATAGTGTAGCAGCGCATAGCAGCACATAGTGTAGCAGCACATAGTGTAGAAGCACATAGCAGCGCATAGTGTAGCAGCACATAGTGTAGCAGCACATAGGAGCACATAGTAACACATAGTGTAGCAGCACATAGAAACACATACTGTAGTAGCAAATAGCAGCACAGTGTAGTAGCACATGGTAACACATAGCACATAGTAACACATACTGTAGTAGCACATAGTAATACATACTGTAGTAGCACATAGTAACACATACTGTAGTAGCACAGTAACACATACTGTAGTAGCACATAGTAACACATACTGTAGTAGCACATAGTAACACATAGTGTAGCAGCAAATAGTAACACATAGTGTAGCAGCACATAGAAACACATACTGTAGTAGCAAATAGCAGCACAGTGTAGTAGCACATAGTAACACATAGTGTAGTAGCACATAGTAACACATACTGTAGTAGCACATAATGTATATAGACTCTCTTTTTTTCTACTGTGTTATTGACTTGTTAATTGTTTACTCCATGTGTAACTCTGTGTTGTCTGTTCACACTGCTATGCTTTATCTTGGCCAGGTCGCAGTTGCAAATGAGAACTTGTTCTCAACTAGCCTACCTGGTTAAATAAAGGTGTTCTCAACTAGCCTACCTGGTTAAATAAAGGTGAAATAAAAAACAAAAAAAACAATAAAAATAGTAATACATACTGTAGTAGCACATAGTAACATATACTGTAGTAGCACCTAGTAACATATACTGTAGTAGCACATACTATAGTAACACATAGTAGCACATAGTAACATATACTGTAGTAGCACATACTATAGTAACACATTGTAGGAGCACAAAGTAGCACATAGTATCACATAGTGTAGTAGCACATAGCAGCACATAACACATAGTGTAGCAGCACATAGTAACACATACTGTAGTAGCACATAGTGTAGTAGCACATACAGTGCCTTGCGAAAGTATTCGGCCCCCTTGAACTTTGCGACCTTTTGCCACATTTCAGGCATCAAACATAAAGATATAAAACTGTATTTTTTGTGAAGAATCAACAAGTGGGACACAATCATGAAGTGGAACGACATTTATTGGATATTTCAAACTTTTTTAACAAATCGAAAACTGAAAAATTGGGCGTACACATACTGTAGTAGCACATAGTAGCACATAGCAGCAAATACTATAGCAGCAAATAGCAGCACATACTGTAGTAGCACATAGCAGCACATACTGTAGTAGCACATAGCAGCACATGGTCACAACTTGGTCATTTCTGGCAGCAAACCAGATTGAACTATTTACTGTGTGTGTGGTCTTTCCCAGAAATACACTGCAAAAACGTTGCTATTACAGAGTCTGAAGACACTTGTCAGACTCCAGTCACCCAAGGCTCCAGTCACCCAAGTTATAGTTTGTTTTCTCTGATGCCGCATGGCAAGTGGTACCAGAGTGCCAAGTCAACAGCTTCTACCCCCAAGCCATTAGACTGCTGAACAATTCATAAAAATCGCCACCGGATGATTTACATTGACCCCCCCCCCACCACTGCTGCTACTAAAAGTAATTTCCTCACCATCTTAAATAAGCATGTCCCTTTAAAAAAATGTAGAACTAGGAACAGATATAGCCCATGGTTCACTCCAGACCTGACTGCCCTCGACCAGCACAAAAACATCATTAGCATCGAATAGTCCCCACGATATGCAACTTTTCAGGGAAGTCAGGAACCAATACATGCAGTCAGTCAGGAAAGCAAAGGCTAGCTTTTTCAAACAGAAATTTGCATCCTGTAGCTCTAACTCCAAAAAGTTTTGGGACACTGTAAAGTCCATGGAAAACAAGAGCACCTCCTCCCAGATGCCCACTGCACTGAGGCTAGGAAACACTGTCACCACTGAGAAATCCACGATAGTCGAGAATTTCAATAAGCATTTCTCTACGGCTGGCCATGCTTTCATCCGGGCTACCCCAACCCCGGCCAACAGCTCCGCACCCCCGCAGCTACTTGCCCAAGCCTCTCCAGCTTCTCCTTCACCAACATCCAGATAGCAGATGTCCTAATAGAGGCAAAACCTGGACAAATCAGCTGGGCTTCACAATTTGGACCCTCTCTTTCTAAAATGATCCGCCTCCATTGTTGCAACCCCTATTACCAGTCTGTTCAACCTCTCTTTCGTATCGTCCGAGATTCCTAAAGATTGGAAAGCTGCCGCGGTCATACCTCTCTTTAAATTGGGTGACACTCTAGACCACATATGTCAGAGTCAAGGCCCGCGGGCCACATCCGGCCCGCAAGAAGGTTTTTTACGGCCCCTGGGATGATCTTGATTTATTATTAGAACCGGCCCGCAGCAAGCCGGCAGCCCGCAGATCTTTTACACGCACCAATACTACATTTCCCACAATGCAAAGGTGACGCACCGAGCAGTAGGCTGCTTCATTTCAATATTTATTGGCACAGCAGTCGTCAGCATCACAGTAAAATGAACTTTCAGATACCCATCAAAAATGGCAAAACGGAAGGTGGATACTGAGAACCGGGGGTTTCAAACAAGGTGGGAGTCGGAGTATATGTTCACGAAGGTAGCTGGAAAACCTGTGTGTCTTCTGTGTGGAGAAAGTGTGGCGGTACTGAAAGAGTATAATCTGAGACGACATTATGAAACGAAACACGCGGACAAAAACAAGAATATGGACATGGAACAAAGGCTACAAAAGGCAGAGGAATTAAAACGAGGCCTCAAATCTCGACAGGCTCTGTTCAAAAAAGCCAAATCACAAGGCCAGGCTGCTGTCAAGGCCAGTTTTATTTTGGCAGAAGAGATCGCTAAATCAGCCCGGCCATTTACGGAGGGGGATTTCATCAAAAACTGCATGATTAAAGTTTGTGACGAAGTTTGCCCAGAAAAAAGGCAACTCTTTTTAAATGTGAGTCTGAGCAGAAACACCATTGCCGAGAGAGTAGACCAGTTGTCCATCAATCTAAAAGAGCAGCTTGTGAAAAAGGGAAAAGATTTTATTGCATATTCCTTGGCTGTGGATGAGAGCACCGACATTTCTGACATTGCCCAGTTGTCAATTTTCATCCGCGGAGTGGACTCCAGCCTAAGCGTGACAGAGGAGTTTTTGGCTTTACGTCCTATGCATGGCACAACTACGGGGCATGATTTGTATGAAGAGGTGTCAAGATGTGTAAATGAGATGGAGCTGCCTTGGGAAAAACTTGTGGGTTTGACAACCGACGGAGCACCTGCGATGTGTGGACACAGGAGCGGACTGGTGGCGAAGATACGGGAAAAGATGCAAGAGGAAAACGCGACAGGTGAGCTGACAGCTTATCATTGTATCATACACCAGGAAGCGTTGTGCGGTAAAGCCTTGAAAATGGAGCATGTAATGAGCATCATCACGCGCACAGTTAACTTTATCAGAGCCAAAGGTTTGAATCACCGCCAGTTCAAGGCATTTCTGACGGAGTTAGAAACGGAGCATGGTGATTTGCCTTATCACACAGAGGTGCGATGGCTAAGCCAGGGAAAGGTGCTTCAAAGATGTTTCGAGCTTCGTGAGGAGATTTGTCTATTCTTGGACAGCAAAGGGAAAGACACAACACAACTCCGAGACGAAATGTTTCTGTGTGAAATGGCTTTTCTGTGTGACATTACGAGTCATCTGAATGCAATAAACTTGCAGCTGCAGGGTCGGGATCGTGTCATCTCTGATATGTACAGTACAGTGAAGGCATTTAAAACCAAACTGACTCTGTGGGAGACGCAGATGCGGAAAGAAAATTTGAGCCACTTTCCCAGCTGCCAGACCATGAAAGAGAAGCTCTCTACCAGTGCGTTCCCGAGCACACAGTTGGCTGATAAAATAGGTATGCTTACCACTGACTTTCGACGCCGATTTGCTGACTTTGAAGCACAAAAAAGCAGGTTGGAACTGCTCGGTAACCCATTTGCTGTTGACGTGGAAAGCTCACCACCAAACCTCCAAATGGAGTTGATTGACCTCCAATGCAATGATGCACTGAGGGAAAAATATGCGGCAGTGGGTGCTGTGGAGTTTGCCCGTTTCCTCCCCGGCACAATGCCCCAGCTGCGCATCCAGGCTGCTCAAACGTTGTCTATGTTTGGCAGCACATACCTGTGTGAACAACTGTTTTCTTTGATGAACCTGAACAAAACATCACACAGAAGTCGACTTACTGCTGAACACCTCCACTCAATTCTGAGGATTTCTTCAGCTCAGAGCCTTACCCCGAACATTGATGAACTTGTGGAAAAGATGGGACACCAAGTATCACCCTCAACCTCAAACAAGTGAACATTACTGTGCAATCACATATTTAGAGTTTTTACTCAGTTCAAGTTTAAAAGTTAAAATGTAATATTTGTTTTCACTGCATGTTACTTCTCCTTAAACAAAGTGTTGTTTTTGATTAATAGATTTTTGCACTTTATTTTTTTGTATTTCAATCCAATTATATTTTAAAAATATTTCAGTTGAGTGGATGATAGAAAATTGCTATTATTGTTTTTTCTTTGAAGTAAATTTAGCCCACTTTTGCTAAAATAGAAAATATAGTCTACTGATGGTGCCTTGAATACCGGTTTCTTTCATTTAATGTTCATGTTATGGGGATATTTATATAAAGGAAATTTGTCTTTTGTGTCTGTTGAAAATTAAAGATTACTGACAGAGCCATAAGAAAATATTGCTTTATTTATCTGATCATATTGTAATATATTTGTTAGGTTTTCAGTAGGTTCAATTAGGTTCACTAGACTATATGCGTCATTTAAAAATTTTTCAATGAACATTCGAACAGTCCGGCCCTCGTCTTGTAGCTGATTTTTTTATTTGGCCCTCCGTCCATTTGACTTTGACACCCCTGCTCTAGACCCAAACTGTTACAGACCTATATCCATCCTGCCCTGCCTATCTAAAGTCTTTGAAAGCCAAGTTAATAAACAGATCATTGACCCTTTCGAATCCTTTGGCCACCTTTCCTTCCAGTTCTCTGCTGCCAATGACTGGAACTATTTGCAAAAATCACTGCAGTTGGAGACTTATATCTCCCTCACTAACATTAAACATCAGCTATCAGAGTTGCTAATCGATTGCTGCAGCTGTACACAGCCCATCTGTAAATAGCCCATCCAATCTACCTACCTCATCCCCATATTGTTTTTATTTACTTTTAAGCATACCAGTATTTCTACTTGCACATCATCATCTGCACATCTATCACTCCAGTGTTCATTTGCTAAATTGTAATTAATTTGCCACTATGGCCTATTTATTGCCTTACCTCCTCTCGCCATTTGCACACACTGTATATAGTTTTTTTTATATTGTTATTGACTGTACATTTGTTTTTTCCATGTGTAACTGTGTTGTTTGTGTCGCACTGCTTTGCTTTATCTTGGCCAGGTCGCAGTTGTAAATGGCCTACCTGGTTAAATAAAGGTTAAATAAAATAAAAAATTCTCGCTGTTTGTTTGTTACCTATGCATAGTCACTTCGCCCCCACCTACATGTACAGATTACCTCAACTAGCCTGTACCCTGACTCAGTACTCGTGCCCCCTGTATATAGTCTCGTTATTGTTATTGTTACTTATTATTACTTTTTATTTTAGTCTACTTGGTAAATACTTTCTTATTCTTGAACTGCACTGTTGGTTAAGGGCTTGTAAGTAAGCATTTCACTGTAAAATCTGTACTTGTTGTATTTGGTGCATGTGGAAAATAGTTTGATTTGAACCACAATTTACATTTGAGGATCATACCAAGGCTGAGTTAAGAGAACCATGCTTTATTTTCTCCTACAGAGGCAACATTGGCCCAGGTGAAGATGTGAAGGTCAAGTTGTCCTTCAAGCCCACCCGTGCTGGCCTGAGAAAACTGATGGTTGACTTTGATGCAGACAGACTGAGGGATGTTAAGGGGATTGCCACTTTGATTGTGCGAGACAGATTAACTGTGAATTAAGAAAGTATATATTTCATAGGTATATTGTTTACATGTAAACATATCCCTGTGAATGCAATATAAAAGTGAGGTGCAAAATAACGGGATGGTTTTTCATATTATTCTCTTTTTTTTTTACCTTGTCCAAAGTAGTTAAGATTAGCAAAGAAAGGTGGGCCTCTAAAAGTATTGTGAGAGTCCGAAGACTATTTGTGAGAAAAAAGTAACGGTACTCTTACAGTATTTACAGGATATAGCACACTATTTAGAAGCACATATTGCCTAGGACCAAGAAGCATGGAGGCAGTCTTTAGTTATTATGCCCCCAGCCTCTGGAATAGCCTGCCAGAGAACCTGAGGGGGCCAAAACTGTGGACATATATATTAGAGATCATAAAACATATTTTTTGCTTTGCCTTAGGGTGCTTTTTAGTTTGTCATTCCTTAGTTTTTTTTTAACTTGTTGTGTAGTAAATATTTCAGTGTTTATTTTCATAGTTACATTTTTTTTTATTTTAAATCCTGTAAAGCACATTGCATTGCATTCAATGTCTGGAATGTGCCATATAGATAAGGCTTGATTTGATGATATTGTACACCGCTGTGGCTTAGATATGCATTCTGTTCTTAATAATTTCATACTTGTGAAACATGTCTTACCTTAATAAATGATTTATTTTTTAAATCTATGCATGGAGTCTGACATGTCAAAACAGTAAAAATTGACAAATGTTATGACTGACTTTTTTCTTATTTTTACAAAACATATTTTTTAATCTAACCTAGGCAGTCGATAGTGTGCTAGAACTGCACTATCATGGCTTGATGTGCATTCCCAGTAATACACTCGTGTCCCCCATGGACCTGCTCATACATAAAGCATCCTCAGGCTGCAAAGGCATAATTTTCCTCCTTAACTAGCTTTAATGGTGAGAAGTGGATCAAAAAAAAGGGGGAAATATGCGTTCTTTCTTTATGAAACACCATTTTCAGACCAATCCACGTTCAGCCAAAAAGTGTGCAACATCGTAATTTGTCCAATAATAAGAAAATGGTTGTGGTAAAAGGCCTTGTCACCATTAAAGCTAGTTGAGAAAAATGATGCCTTCACAGCCTGATTGGAGGATGCTTTATGTACGAGCCAGTCCACAGGGGACACAGGTGTATTACCAGGAATGCACATCAAGCCTAGACGATCAGTTGCCTGAACTAGAGATCATCATGCTGCAACACATTTCAGTCTTTCAGCTCTCTGATGGTGGTGCTTTTCTTCGTACTGCCTTGGACAGTGCTTGCTGAATGACAGGGTAGAGTTTGAAACACCCCTCAATGCATGTGCGCACACCCCCAGTCAGGGTGTCCTCGCCCATCTCGCCATCCGATTGTAGTCCAGAAATCTGGTTCAGACTGGGCAGAAATGCAACTGTCAGGCTTCCCAAATTCTCCCTGGATCCTGAGGCCAAGTTGTATCCATTTTCCTCCAGAAAGGTAGGGTCGATAAGGTATGTGGCACCTTCCTGACGGATTGAGCATCCAAGAACCAGATCGTACATCTCTATACCTGCGTCCACCAGCGCCATTGACGCACAGGTGACTGCATGTGCCAGGACGGCGCCGTCGTTTTCAAGGACCATTACATTTACTTCAATCTGAGAGCGAGGATACTTCTGCAAGCACACTCCTGGCCTCAGGCTCTCCAACAGCATCAGTGACAGATCCTTTTCATCACTACCTTGAATCCACGAGCCTCTCTCTCGACAAGAGAATGGGGCAAATCTCATGTCAGTAATCAGTCTTCCGGATTTCATATCGGTCTCATCCTTGCGCTCAGTCTCTCTGGGTCCATACACACAGCAGATGAGCTTCGTGTTCCCAGCTTCAATGTAAGCTGAACCTTTGGCTTGACTTATCAGCCCACATCGGACAAAAACTGAACGGACATCCACTTTACCACGCTGCCTGCCATCTACCCTGGCGTCGTTGGAAGCGGTGGACTTCTTTACCGCGTTTTTACACAGAAAGAGAGATGGACTTTGAGACACTTCTGGGCCACGTACCCTTTTTGTATCAGTCGGCATGGTCGGGGAATAGTTCTTCCAAAAATGTTACTTACTTGGGCCGCGTGCTGTATTTGTCCAAATACTAGTTATTGCTAACTGCTTTTTCTGTTCCGGTTGCTCGATGACTGTATGCTCGATTAGATCACATGGTACCGTGTGTGCGTCACCAAATATCTTCCCCGGCCATCACATTGTGCTTGTAGTTCCTCCTCACACATCTACTCACCTGTCACTTGCTGGACTGGAGTACAGAAATTAAACAAAAAAAAATTCCACAGTGTATAGAATACAGTACATGCATTCTAATAATACTTCAGGGAATATACATTATTAATTTCCAATCTACATATTGCTCTATAAGAGAAAATAAATATACATTTCTATTGCATCAGCCATCGATAGCAGTTCGCGCAAGTGCGGTCGCGGGTTTGGCAATGATTGACAGTAAATTATAGCCAATAGAAACTGAGTACCAATGCAGTGACTATTCTGTCCAACCAATAGTGGCAGTGTAAATGCGGGAGCACTGCATTTCATTTTGATTGTGCCAGCGTGGGGTGTCAGTGCGAGAGGTGACAGAAATAAAATAAAGATAAACTTTGTGAGTATGGGAAATGTTTAATTGATAGGAGTACAGTTAATGGTGTCTGTCATTGTTAAAATGGTTAAAACGGCGGATTTATGTCTAATATAGCTACTTAATTCGTTCGAATGTCGCGTATAGCTGACGTTTTAATTAATGACTTGAGAAATGAGAATGGCAATTATTCATACACCGTTGGATTATGCCTTACTATGGTATTAACTAGCTGGGTTTAAAGTTATCCCCATTAGCTAACTATTTAGCTAGTTACCTATATGGGCTGGCTAGCTAGCTAACCATTAAGAACGAATGTATTGCTAGTCAACGAATTTGCAAAGGGAGACGTGGAATGACTCAATGTAACCGCCTCATTTTAGCATCGGTTACAATTGCAGGATGAGCTTGCTGTAAAAATAATAATAAACAAGACCGTGCGGGCGGTCGTTAACTCGGTTGTCAGGACCGGGACTAGCTCAAACTCTAGGCGGCGTTTTTCCTTCTCCCTACAGTTTTCAGCATTAGCTTTGCCCACGACTGGCTGGTATGAACTACAACCCGACGCTACGTTAAGGTTTAGTATTGTCAATCATCGCCAATGACACAGCTTTCGAAGCATATGGCCCTTTCATCAGCAATAAGTAATCCTTCAATTAAAAAAGATAAACATACTGTAGCAGTTTTGCACAGGTCAATACAGCTATGGATGCCTCCATCTGACGAAACTAAACTTCCGCTATACACTTCCCGACTTAAAGCCGGTGTACACTACACGATTTTGGCCACGATTTAGCTGTCCCAGACACTTGAGATCGAAGACAAAATACCGATGTAGTTGGCGACCGTAATTGACAGTCTTTTAATGTAATCGAGTCCAATACGCAATCTGAGGGCTATGGTTCTCGTCTTTGAGCAGTCAGACGTCCCTATATTTTAAACAGGTTTAATGTTATTTATTTATGTAATATATTTTTAAAGTCTTACTGAACGTTTAAGGTTGCTTTGAGCGACAGTTTGTAGCTGCGTTCAATCGAATTACGTCATTATTTCGCGGGAGGGCGTGGCTTCGACCATGTGAAAAATCTTGTAGTGTGTGACCACCAGCGGTGCCACAGCGTTTAGTGTGCGCACCGCTATGTTGGCCACACACACAAAAACCACTGGAAAGACGGTCGTTTAATGTAAGAGGCTTAGCGATGTTAGGATTTTGAAAGCCGTGTAGTGTCCACCAGTCTTTACACACAGGTGTTAGGAGCATGTAAGATAGCTAATTAGCACAGGTTTTGGCTTCCATCAGTTTTCTCTAAACAAGCACTGTAACATGGAGATATGGCATTGTGGGAATCAATTGAACCTTTTAAAAAAAAAATGTTATTATTTTATTTCTGGCTGATATGAAAGAGAAGGTCCTTATGCTTTGGGGCTCTGAACAGAACTCCCCCATACAGAATACTATTTCATCCAATTACTCATATATGTAATGGAACTGAGAGTCATGATCAAGGGCTAGACCAGTACATGCCATTGGCTGTTAACCCCCAGAGGAGACACATGGAAGCTAAATGAAAATCCTACCTCAGGGGAGGGACAGGAAATTGCTTTAAAGGTAGTCATACAAAGAGGAGTGTTGTGTTCATGTGGGATCTTATCTTGCCTTCCAGCCAGGCCTGCAATGAAGCTTCAACATTGGTGAAGATAATGGGTCTAAGGCCTAGACAGACCCTGGGGCCAAACTTGTCATAAACATGCTGCATATGCCTATCCAATGATGTGGAAGGCAGCTGCAATTAGTGTTTTATAGGTCCAGTCAGGGATGTGCTCTAAAGTAAACATGGTTTTCACATGAATTTGGTTGAAGCTGATATTCAGTTTGCCCCCCAAAAAAGAAGCAAAACCCATGTTTCCATTTGCTTGCTATTCCAGTGGAAGCAAGGACACAGAATAATTTAATTGCAACTTTAGTTTGTTACCTACAGTATTTGGGCCTGCCTACCGATACCTTCTCCCTCACCGGCATTCCTAACTGTTTTTCCACTGTCTGTGTGATCGTCAGTCCTTTCAGAATGGACTCTTTGCTGCCTGCTGCTCAGATCCGGGAGAAGTTCATCGACTTCTTCCGTTGCCATGAACACCAGTATGTCCACTCATCCGCCACCATACCTTTGGATGACCCCACACTGCTCTTCGCTAATGCTGGCATGAACCAGGTACGCAGCAATACTGTCCCTTCCCCCATACTTTTCCCCTGGCATGAACCAGGTACGCAGCAATACTATCCCTTCCCCATACTTCTCCCCTGGCATGAACCAGGTACGCAGCAATACTATCCCTTCCCCATACTTCTCCCCTGGCATGAACCAGGTACGCAGCAATACTATCCCTTCCCCATACTTCTCCCCTGGCATGAACCAGGTATGCAGCAATACTATCCCTTCCCCCATACTTCTCCCCTGGCATGAACCAGGTACGCAGCAATACTATCCCTTCCCCCATACTTCTCCCCTGGCATGAACCAGGTATGTAGCAATACTATCCCTTCCCCCATACTTCTCCCCTGGCATGAACCAGGTATGCAGCAATACTATCCCTTCCCCATACTTCTCCCCTGGCATGAACCAGGTATGCAGCAATACTATCCCTTCCCCCATACTTCTCCCCTGGCATGAACTAGGTATGCAGCAATACTATCCCTTCCCCCATACTTCTCCCCTGGCATGAACCAGGTATGCAGCAATACTATCCCTTCCCCCATACTTCTCCCCTGGCATGAACCAGGTATGCAGCAATACTATCCCTTCCCCCATACTTCTCCCCTGGCATGAACCAGGTATGCAGCAATACTATCCCTTCCCCCATACTTCTCCCCTGGCATGAACCAGGTATGCAGCAATACTATCCCTTCCCCATACTTCTCCCCTGGCATGAACCAGGTATGCAGCAATACTATCCCTTCCCCCATACTTCTCCCCTGGCATGAACCAGGTATGCAGCAATACTATCCCTTCCCCATACTTCTCCCCTGCAGGTCTATAGAGAGTGTGGCTCTATTGGCTAATTAAAGCCTCAACTCAGTGGATGTATCTTAGCACAGTGGAATAATACCCTCTGGAAGGGTATTGTTCTTAAAAATATGTTTCCTAAACTCACACATTCTGTCCATATTTGAAGCTTTTTCAGTTGCACGGAAAGAATAGACTTTGAAGTATACTCATCCCAATTTAACGCTATTTCTTACCCACCCTCTCTCTTTGTCCACCTATCCAACCTCCCCTTCCAGTTCAAACCTATCTTCCTGAACACCATTGATCCGTCCCACCCCATGGCCAGACTCAAGCGTGCAGCTAACACACAGAAGTGCATCCGCGCTGGGGGCAAGCACAATGACCTGGATGATGTGGGCAAGGACGTGTACCACCACACCTTCTTTGAGATGCTGGGCTCCTGGTCCTTCGGAGACTACTTTAAAGTAAGTCATGGAGACCGGATGTTAGATACGGTGGTAGTCATCTGTAATGACGTTGCAACATTTTAACAAGTCTCTCAAGATAGTGTTTGCATGTTGGGAAGATTAATTGATTATATATCTCTTATTTCCTTTCCTGCTGACTCCTCTCCCTGCAGCACCTTGCTTGTACGATGGCCCTGGAGCTGCTGACTAAGGAATTTGGGATTCCTATCGAGCGTCTGTACGTAACCTACTTCGGGGGTCATGAAGAAGCTGGGCTGGATCCAGATCTGGAGTGTAAACAGATATGGCTGGACCTCGGGTAAGTGAATTTCAGGAGTAGGAAATTCTTGTCAGATTGAATAAGGCCATTATATATCCAAATCTACCTGAATGATAGAAATAGGCTGCACTCTTTCTATTCTTGTTATTGTGGTCATTAACACTATGTGTTGGTGATAATTCTCTCAGGGTACTGTTCCCTTTTCGAACCTCTAGACGCCACTTAGCTGGTTACAAAAACAGTCTTGTGAGAACAGTCATGTTCTTGCTCTGTGCTCGTGTTCCCTCCCAACCTGCTCCTACTGTAACCTCTCTCTTCTGAGTCTCACCTGGGAAGGATTTATTAGTTGGATTCCATTGCAAAACTTTTCGTAATGTGCAATGGAAACCATTTAGCGTTTACTTTAGGAACCAAATTGAAGCAAACGGTACCAAACAGGGACCTTACATGAATTTATCCAATAGAACCTTTAGTTTTTGTTGAACATTTTTTTTCTAAGGGAATATGACTAATGAATACACCCCTGTTTTACCTGTGTCTCCTCCCTGGGTGACAGAATGGACGAGGCTCGTATTATACCCGGCAGCATGAAGGATAACTTCTGGGAGATGGGGGACACAGGTCCTTGTGGGCCCTGCAGTGAGATCCACTTTGACCGCATCGGGGGGAGAGATGCAGCCCACCTGGTCAATATGGACGACCCCAATGTGCTGGAGATTTGGAACCTGGTGTTCATCCAGTACAACAGGTAATTAATTTATAAATAGCTGTAAAATATGTGACCGACTGACTTGATTGGGTCTCATGTAGCAAAATTTGAATGGTGTTTTTTTGGATAAAAGTAGACTCAGAGCTAGAAAATGGTATATCATACACTATAGTTGAGGAACAATGGGAAAGTAATTCTGCTTTGAAAGTTGATAAACTTGTTACTTTACTTTTGAGAAAATTGTCTTTGAATGTTTTGGTTCACCTACTGGAGAGATCTTTGTCTACACCTATTTAGCAACATTCCAGCTTCTTAAGCCTCACCCATCTCTTTAAGGATTCACTTGTGAGTCCATGTGCTAAACGGTGAGTACTGTAGTGTACAACCAAAGATTTCAAGACTAAACGCTGGTTTATACTACATCTATCGACACGCCTGTCTGTATACAGTTGTCGCAGTGACATCATGAACATTCTATTGTCATGCAACATCAAACTTGTCGTTATGAAAGAGTATAAACACAAAAACGACAGTCTGCATGACATCAGCAGCCTGGTGGTCCAAAATAGCTTAACTGGTGTATTTTAAAGCCAATAAACCCATCTGTTTAAAAGCGAATTTAGCATACAGTGAATTTGGGAAAGTATTCAGACCACTTGACTTTTTCCACATGTTGTTACATTACAGCCTTATTCTAAAATGGATTAAATAAATAAAAACATCTCAAATCTACACATACCATAATAAAAAAGTGAACCGGTTTTAATTTTTTTTTGCAAATTTGTTAAAATAACATACCTTCTTTACTAACATGTTCAGGCCCTCTGCCATGAGACTCAAAATTGAGCTCTGGTGCATCCTGTTTTCATTGATCATCCTTGATGTTTCTACAACTTGATTGGAGTCAACCTGTGGTAAATTCAATTGATTGGACTTCATTTGGAAAGGCACACACCTGTCTATATAAAGGTCCCTTTGTTGACAGTGCGTGTCAGAGCAAAAACCAAGCCATGAGGTCGGATGAATTGTCCGTAGAGCTTTGAGACAGGATTGTGTAGAGGCACAGATCAGGGGAAGGGTACTAAAAAATATCTGCAGCATTGAAGGTCCCCAAAAACATAGTGGCCTCCATTATTTTTAAATGAAGAAGTTTGGAACCACCAAGACCCTTTCCTAGAGCTGGCCGCCCGTCCAAACTGAGCAATCAGTGGAGAAGGGCCTTGGTCTGGGAGGTGACCTAGAGCCCGATGGTCACTCTGACAGAGCTCCAGAGTTCCTCTGTGGAGATGGGAGAACCTTCCAGAAGGATATCCATCTCCGTAGCATTCCACCAATCAGGCCTTTATGGTAGAGTGGACAGACGGAAGCCACTCCTCAGTAAAAGGCACATGACAGCTCGCTTGGAGTTTACCAAAAGGCACCTAAAGGACTCTCCTAACAAGATTCTCTGGTCTGATGAAACCAAGATTGAACTCTTTTTTTTTTGCCTGAATGCCAAACGTCACATCTGGAGGAAACCTGGCACCATCCCTACGGTGAAGCATGGTTGGGGCAGCATCATGCTGTGGGATTGTTTTTCAGCGGCAGGGAGTGGTAGACTAGTCAGGATTGAAGGAAAGATGAACGGAGCAAAGAACAGAGAGATCCTGGATGAAAACCTGCTGCAGAGCACTCAGGATCTCAGACTGGGATGAAGGTTCACCTTCCAACAGGACAATGACCCTAAGCACACAGCCAAGGCAACGCAGGAGTGGCTTCGGGACAAGTCTCTGAATGTCCTTGAGTGGCCCAGCCATATCCCGGACTTGAACCCGATCGAACATCTCTGGAGAGACCTGAAAATAGCTGTGCAGCGACACTCCCCATCCAACCTGACAGAGGTTGAGAAGAATGGGAGTAACTCCCTAAATACAGGTGTGCCAAGATTGTGCCAAAGAACACTCAAGGTTATAATCGCAGCCAAAGGTGCTTCAACAAAGTACTGAGTGAAGGGTCTGAATACTTGTGTAAATGTAATGTTTTATTTTTTTATACACTAGAAAAATTATAACATGTTTTCGCTTCGTCATTATGGGGAATTGTGTGGAGATTGAGGGAATTATTTTTAATAAAAAAAAAATAAAAAAATCAATTTTAGAATAAGGCTGTAACGTAACAAAATGTGGAAGTCACTGGGTCTGAATACTTTCCGAATGCACTGTATGTCAATCTAGCAAACCAGGCAACTTTCTGAACAATATTTTTGTTAGTTTCTAGCTTGTAAGCTAGCTAGTAAAGTTAAGTTAGTTGACTAGCCAGTTCTAATAATGACCATATCCTATACCTGACAACGTCTTAACTTTACAGGAAAATGAACTCCCAACTAGAGGTCGACCGATTATGATTTTTCAACGCCGATAACGATTAGTGGAGGACAAAAAAGCCGATACCGATTAATTGGCCTATATATATGTATGTATGTATATATATATATATATATATATATATATATATATATATATATATATATATATATATATATATATATGTATGTATGTATGTATGTATGTATGTATGTATGTATGTATGTATGTATGTATGTATGTATGTATGTATGTATGTATGTATGTATGTATGTATATATATATATATATATATATATATATATATATATATATATATATATATATATACAGTATATACATACATATACAGTATATATATATATATACAGTATATATATATATATACAGTATATATACACACACACACACACACACACACACACACACACATTTTTGTAATAATGACAATTGCAACAATAGTGAATGAACACTTATTTTAACTTAATGCATATTATGGGTGTTTTTAAGGTGATTCCACAGGTTGGTGGTATTTTTGATTTAGCTGTTGCTGTCCCCATGCTTTCATCTTTATCACAAATAAGTCACCTTGCTTTCCCTGGTGCCAATTCCATGTAATAGTCCCACACTGGTGCTCTGCTTTTCTCTGCCATCTGTAAAACACACACATACACACAGCTCTGAAGTAACAATGATACTGAAGTCTGCTTAGGAGACATACTCTCAACTGTTTGAATAAAAATAGAGTAAGTTACCTGTGATGAATGTTGAAAACAAAAACTGTAATTTCTATATGGAGGAAATCCTATTTTAATAATGGGCATGGTAAGAATTGACTACCTTCTAGCAAAATCTGAAAAGCGGTTCCTTCATATTTTTAGATTCACTTAAAATAAGGTCTGTTTCGTGTAGGCTTACACCACCTTGCCAATTTTATAACTGTGTAGATATCCATAGGACAAGGTAACTCTGATCAATATTGACTAAATATAAGCGACGATCATTTTTTTTGTCGAGTGGATTTATGAAAATATGTTGACAAACGTTACCTTATCCTAGTGAGATTTACACGGGTATCAAAACGCTGAGGTGGTTTAAGCACGAAACACAGACCTTATTTTAAGTAGATCAAGACATTCTCTACGGAAGACATGAACGGTAAAATAACGAAGGAACCACTTTCAAGTTCAGCCGCAAGTTATTACAGGAATTATAACAGGTCTGCTATTTCTCTCTAAACCATATACCTTTGACTATTACGAGCCTGCTGCTGCCTACCACCCCTCAGCCAGACTGCTCTATCAAATCATAGACTTAACTATAATAAACACACAGAAAAACGAGCCTTAGGTCAAATCCGGAAACTATCACCTCGAAAACAAAACGTTTATTCCGTTCCGTATTTTATCCAACGGGTGGCATCCATGAGTTTAAATATTCCTGTTACATTGCACAACCTTCAATGTTATGTCCTAATTACGTAAAATTCTGGCAAATTAGTTTGCAATGAGCCAGGCTGCCCAAACTGTTGCATATACCCTGACTGCGTGCAATGACCGCAAGAGGTGACACAATTTCCCCTGGTTAATATTGCCTGCTAACCTGGATTTATTTTAGCTGAATATGCAGATTTAAAATATATACTTGTGTATTGATTTTAAGAAAGGCATTGATGTTTATGGTTAAGTACACATTGGAATAACGACAGTCGTTGATTGATTGTTTTTTATAAGGTAAGTTTAATACTAGCTACCAACTTACCTTGGCTTACTGCATTTGCGTAAAATCTGTCGTTCTGTCGCGTCCCCAAAAAATGATTTCCGATTGTTATGAAAACTCGGTCGACCTCTACTCCCCCAACAATCATTATTTACAAGTTAATTGGTGAGCTAATTACAGAAAATAGCTTACGGTTGAGAGTGTGACAAAATAAAAGCAGGTCATTCTCCCTGAGAATAAAAAAAAAAAACTTGGACACTCGTTGGCCTAACGTTATGTCCTAATTTGACTTTGGTGCAGGTCGTTCTTTTTTTGTCCCATGCACAGGATACAGAAGCTGTAAACCGTACAGTGAAATGGTTACTTGCATAGTGGAGTCTTTTTGGTTTAGACATGTAGCTAGCTAAATAATGAACCATAATCCAAACTTTATGAATCTACAGGTAGCTAAAATTAGGCTATAACTAGCAATACGAATAATATTACTACATAGATCATAGACGTAATGTTAGCTAGCGAGCAGCCAGCTAACATTAGCTATCTAGCTAACAGTATGCTTTAACTTGAAATGAAAACAACTTTTGACAAAATGAGAAACATAATATATCAAAATGTAGCTACCTAGACTCTGTCACGGATTCCATGGTTTCCCTTAGTTTGAAGATGTAATCCGGAGACAGGTGGGGTTTTTTCAAGGCAAAACCAACTAGGCATCTAATTTTACAATTGTATTCGTATTTAAGATGGCATACAAGTTTAAGGCACATGAAAGTTCCCATGTTCCAGAAGGCATTTCTGCCATATATTTTGATAAATCTTTTTACTTTCAAATGTATGTCCTGTAAAGTAGTGATACGCCTAGTTTTCTGAAACGAATAAGAATATTGTGTTCAATTCAAGTCCTGTGTAATGCAGATGTGCGTAGATGCAGGATCTGGCTGAACCTGTTCCTCCCCCACCAGGGAGTCTGAGACAGAGCTGAAGCCCCTGCCTAAGAAGAGCATTGATACAGGCATGGGTCTGGAGCGTCTGGTCTCTGTGCTGCAGAATAAGATGTCCAACTACGACACAGACCTTTTCATCCCCTACTTCCAGGCCATCCAGAAGGCAAGCACCACTACCAAACACTATTTACCATTACTCTCTGGGTTCTCTGAATGACCTGTCTGACAGTACCATTGTGGTTGTTCTGAACAGGGTACAGGAGCCAGGGACTACACAGGAAAGGTTGGTGTTGAGGACGTAGATGGCATTGACATGGCCTACCGTGTCCTGGCTGACCACGCCCGCACCATCACCATCGCCCTCTCTGACGGTGGCAGGCCAGACAACACAGGAAGAGGGTGAGCCCTTTTAACTGTCTGGCTGACTGTCTTTGGCCTATGTTTGTGTGAACATCAATCTCTTAATGTGCACATTTTAACCTTCTCCCTCTGTGTGTTCAGATATGTGTTGAGGAGGATCCTGCGTCGTGCTGTGAGGTACTCTCACGAGAAGCTGGGTGCTCAAAAAGGCTTCTTTGCTACCCTAGTTGACGTGGTTGTAGAGTCCCTGGTAAGAAAGTCATCCCACTTTTCATGTTATTCACCATCTCTCCTTCTGTCTTCGTCCTTTCCTGTTTTCCTCTGCTGTCTCCTTGAAGGTGGAAAAATCTGTCATTCTGGCCTTGAGCAAGGCAGTTAACTCCCAACAACAACTGCTCCCAGGGCGGTTGACAGTGATTTAGAGCAGCAACCCGCACCAACCTAATTGGGTTGGGTTAAATGGGTTGGGGTAAATGTGGAAGATACATTTCAGTTGTGCATCTGACTAGGTATCCCCTTTCCCTCTCCAGGGCGATGCCTTCCCTGAGTTGAAGAAAGACCCAGACATGGTAAAGGACATCATCAACGAGGAAGAGGAGCAGTTCCTCAAGACACTCAGCAGGGGGCGAAAGATCCTGGACAGAAAGATCCAGAGTCTGGGAGACAGCAAGACCATCCCTGGTACTGAAGGGCTACATTAGCAAATTGGATTAATTAGAAACATTTACCTTGTTGTCAAAACAAAATGCTTTTTTAAAACCCTTTTTCTCTTCTCTCCCTGTGAAGGTGACACCGCCTGGTTGCTGTATGACACATACGGTTTCCCCCTGGATCTCACTGCCCTAATTGCTGAGGAGAGGGGGATGATGGTGGATGTTGCTGCTTTTGAGGAGGAGAAGAAGGCTGCCCAGGTGAGAGTAGAGAAATGGTGACCAGTAGAAAAGATGGAGCCTTGGATTGGCAGGGAGTTGATGTGGATTTTTGAATTTGCCTGTGGAGGTGGGAAATGTACTGCTTTGTGAATGTCTACAGACTTGAATGCTTTCCTCTGTCAGTATTGCACTGTAAGTGACAAGTGCCTTGTTCTGCTTATTAGATAAATCGGTATTTACAATACATTACAGCTCCATTACTTGCAGTGTTAATTCGTACTGAAAAGCTCCATTCCATGTTGAGTGAAGGGCCAAATCACTTCAATAAGGTCATATGATATCAGGGCTAAACATGCCATTTGGCTTTCTATCTAAATAATGAGTATGATGTTTCCACATAATGAATGACTGATTCATCATGGGTGTAAAGTTAGTTGAAAGTTTATTGAATGTAAATAGAACGTGGATTGGGCTGTCTCATCCATGTCCCTCCCACTCAGGTTAAGTCCCAGGGGAAGGGCTCTGGGGATGAGGACCACATCATGCTGGACATCTATGCCATCGAGGACCTTCGCAACAAAGGCATCGCTGCTACTGACGACGTACTCAAGTACAGCTACAGTGCTGACGACAGCGGCAAATATGGTGAGACACACAAATAAAATCAGCTCAGTTTTATTAACCAACTCAGAAAGATGGTTTGCTTGGTATTTATTCAAATCGCTTTCTTGCTTGTGTCTGTTTTAATCCCTGTATATTTCTCTGTGATTTTCCCAGTGTTTGAGCAGGCTGTGAGCACGGTGCTGGCTCTGAGGAGGGAGCGTGCCTTTGTGGATGAGGTGACGACAGGGCAGGAGTGTGGGGTTCTGCTGGACAAGACTTCGTTCTATGCGGAGCAGGGAGGACAGAGCTTCGACGAGGGCTACATGCTGAGAGAGGACGACTCTGTAGATGATGTAAGGACCTACAGAGAGGACAGACCGGCCAGCTGTAAAAGCCATATTAGACATGAATGTTGGCAGCAGGTAGCCTAGCGGTTAAGAGCGTTAGGCCAGTAGGTGGAAGGTCGCTGGTTCGAATCCCCACTCGGTGTAATGTCTGTCGATGTGCCCTTGAGCAAGGCACTTAATCCTAATTGCTCCTCTAAGTCCCTCTGCTAAATGACTGTAATGTAATTCTCTGTCTCCCTCTCACACCACATTTACTCCCTTCCTCAGAGGATGGAGTTCACAGTGAAGAACACTCAGGTTCGGGGTGGATACGTGCTGCATGTAGGGACGGTTTACGGCACTTTGAAGGTTGGAGATAACGTCATTCTGCATGTGGATGAGGTAATGCATCACTCAAAAGTACATTTTAATGACTCAATTTCGTGATATTTTCTTAACTGCCTTGATATTGAAAAGTTATTACATCTCTACTGTCCAAACCCCCCCTCCCCAGGCTCGTCGTAGGCCCATCATGAGTAACCACACTGCCACCCACATCCTGAACTTTGCCCTGAGGGAGGTCTTGGGAGAGGCTGACCAGCGTGGCTCCCTGGTGGCTCCTGACCGCCTGCGCTTTGACTTCACCGCCAAAGGTGCTCTGAGCACAGAAGAGGTGCGACGCACAGAGGAGATTGCCTGCACAATGATCCGCGATGCAAAGGTGAGAGGTCATAGGTCACTGAAAGTATGAGTAGGGTGGTATGTTAATTTCTGTTTGATCAAGTGTTGTTTTTACGCAGCTCTTTGGTTGCTGGTGTTATTGATCTAGGGCCTGTTGTCTATTGTTCTATTTGACTATTCCTTGACTGTTTCCTTGCCTTATTGCACCTTAACGTTCTGTATCGTCTCCTGTTTTCTTTTATACACTGTCACCCCAAGGCTCCTGTCATCCTTTTCTCCTCCTCACAGAATGCACTGTTTTCAAGCGTGTATTACCAAGTCACGACATCAGCTCTTTCTGTCTCTCTACAGCCTGTCTATGCCATGGATACCCCCCTGGCAGCAGCTAAAGCCATTCAGGGTCTGCGTGCTGTGTTTGATGAGACCTACCCTGACCCGGTGCGCGTGGTGTCCATTGGCATCCCCGTGGCTGACCTCCTGGCTGACCCCAGCAGCACTGCCGGCTCCTGCACCTCCATCGAGTTCTGCGGAGGAACGTGAGTACACAGCTCCCCTTGCCGTTGCTTTACATAATTATATCTCATGATTCAGAAATACAGAGATGTTTGAGAATTTACTGTGAGTCTGTTGCTCGGTTGTATTCTGTACATTCTATCTGTAACTTCAGGCACTTGCGGAACTCTGGCCATGCTGCACCTTTTGTCATCGTGTCAGAGGAGGCCATCGCCAAGGGAATCCGCCGTATCGTCGCAGTGACAGGAGCAGAAGCACAGAAGGTGAGAGGACAAAGGTTCCCAACCATTACTGGATGCTTGACATTCGTGTTCTACATTATACTACAGGTTCTTAGTCAAATCACTGGGTGATGATGGGTATAGGTATCACTCTTTCATAACCGCTATTTACTCAACGGTAACTGACTAACTTGAATCCCTTCCCCACCCTGCTCTGTTAAGGCCCACAGGAAAGCAGATGCTCTGAGACAGTCTCTGTCTGCTCTGGGGGACAAGGTGAAGGTTCAGACCGCCCCCAATAAAGACGTGCAGAAGGAAATCGCTGACATGACAGAGGTGAGAGCTGTCGCAGAACATCCAGCCCTTAATGAGCCGTGTCCGTCTGTGTGTTTACTTACTATGTCTCTGTTCTGTGTTGCAGTTTCTGGGCATGGCAGTGATCTCCCAGTGGCAGAAGGATAAGATGAGGGAAGCCCTGAAGGGCTTGAAGAAGACCATGGATGACCTGGACCGCGCCAGCAAGGCTGATGTCCAGAAAAGGGTACGAGAGAGGGGCCAGACATGGGGGTTTAGGGGGGGCAAGAGAGAGGGGCCAGACATGGGGGGTTGGTGGAGATTTAAAAAAAATGTTTTTAGGTATACTACATTTCATAGAAACTGATATACTATGTAGTTGGGGAGTATGCAGGTCATTCTATATGAATGGTGTCTTCCTCATGTTCTCTGGTTCAGCTGGTCTTTAATTTCTATATTCTCTCTGCCTCCCCTCCCCCAGGTTCTTGAAAAGACCAAGGAGATGATTGACAGCAGCCCTAACCAGCCGCTGGTAGTCATGGAGATGGAAAGCGGAGCCTCTGCCAAGGTAACAGCATCATTTTCTCTCCTCTACAGCCAACCCTACCACTGTGGAGAATTACAACACACCACGGCACAGATTATCCCTAAATTCTAATCAGACATTTGTCTAATTCCACTTCTATTTTCTAACCCTTTCACTGTGTATTTTTGTGTCCCAGGCTCTGAATGAGTCTCTGAAGCTGCTGAAGACCCAGTCCCCCCAGACTGCTGCTATGCTCTTCACCGTAGACAACGATGCTGGAAAGATCATCTGTTTATGCCAGGTGCCCCAGGTAAGCCATGTGCTCAACCTGTGTGTTTACATCCATTCACAGATTAGCTCCTTATGTGTGCTTAATGCAATAACCTTACATTTTTGTTGGGACAGTATCTTATCTGTTGACTTTTTCCTCTACCAGGATGTGGCCAACCGAGGTCTGAAGGCCAGTGAGTGGGTGCAGGAGCTCTGCCCTCTGATGGATGGCAAAGGTGGTGGCAAGGATATGTCTGCCCAGGCAACTGGCAGGAACACACACTGCATAGAGGAGGCTTTGCAGATGGCCAACCAGTTTGCCCAACTTAAACTGAGTGAAAACGAATAGAGAGGAGGCTGGGGTGTGGTGAATGATTATGGGGAAAGATCCCACGATCCAACCCCACTGGAATGTTCCAGCTCTGTTCTCTGTGACTCTGAACTGGACGTTCCAGAAAATTATATAGAAACATTCACCCATCCAAAGGTTAGAAAGGGAAGCAGATACAAGAGCCCTCTTTCTCTGAAAGATGCATCTGCAATTTTAAGGAGGATGACATGGTTTTGATCCATGCACAATTTGATGGCTCCCTGCAAGATCTGTGGTCGAAGGATTAGGTGATCAAATGATTGATAGGTGTACGAAGATGCTACCCCCAACATCCTACCTGATCTGTCCTGAGGTAGATAGTAAAAGTCCTCCTTCCATCCTCTCCTCCCACTTTAACTAACGATGAAAATACTCAACGGTAAACTGCTTCAGTTCATTGCTTGTTTCTCTCTATTTCATTGGCCTTTTCCATGTCATTGTGTTTCACTTCCCCTCCCGGACTGTGGGGAGATGTGTTCTCTGCAGACTGTCTTTCCTGCCAGTTGTAATGTACATTCACAACAGCAACCGTGGCACCTGTCAGCGCCACTAGCTGTGTAACAGTTTTATTGTCTGTCATCTCAATATTAATGTAGTCAATTAATAATGAATTTAAATAAATGGGTGACATGACATTGTCAATTCTGTGAAATGCATTTTATTGCCACTTATGAACGTCACAACGCATTCATGCCTTGATGAATTCCATGTTGTGGAATAAAAATACTGATAACACTTTCTTAATTTCTCCTCCTAGTATTTAAATCTGTCTTCTCCATAGGTGATGATCAGATTACCTATTTATCTGGTCAGTCTGATGCTAGGTAACGATGTCCAGCGTTAGTACAGGGGCTGATGTGTTGTAAGTGCTCTTACTGCCCCACTGTAGAAAAGACCCAGAAAACCACAATTTTTTCATGTTGCTTTTATTTTCACAACAGCATGTGATTAAAAACAGTCCATCACACACACTGAGGTTTTAAGTAGTAAGGAGAGAGTGCTTACAACCAATGACAGTCATAATACTAATGAGGATACTATTGGTAATAATGATAGTAACACTGATGGTACCATCAGTCTGTTGTCGGTATATATTGTTGTTGTGCACAAGAGACCTCTAATGAAGAGCTGGAGATGAAACCATCAAAACACTGCAACAGCATAGATGCTTCATAAGAGACCATTCAGTTATCACTAGAAGCCACTCAAGCCAGACCCGATGAACTCAAATACATTCAAAACTATCCATTACGGAATAATACTATCAGGGACAGCAGAGTTGAAAAGGATTTCTCACCTTTTACACAGTCAGTTCCCCACAGTGTACACAGCAATCGAACAACATATTGGGGAACATACTGTATCCTTATGCACGTTGAGCTAAAACGTGGCGTTCAGCTTCAATGTGCTAGCTTTATTGTTACAGTAGATATGGGTATTGTCCTGTTGTATAAACAGTAATTACATAAGTAATTGGGAGTAACGGAATTAAAGTTATGTCCAATCATTAGAACCATGTCCATTGTGTTTGATTCTCTTTGAGTATGTATTGCACATTTTATTTCTGGCGTAGTCAGTAGGATCACCCAGGAAAGTGTTGGGTATACAGTGCCTTGCGAAAGTATTCGGCCCCCTTGAAATTTGCGACCTTTTGCCACATTTCAGGCTTCAAACATAAAGATATAAAACTGTATTTTTTTGTGAAGAATCAACAACAAGCGGGACACAATCATGAAGTGGAACGACATTTATGGGATATTTCAAACTTTTTTAACAAATCAAAAACTGAAGAATTGGGCGTGCAAAATTATTCAGCCCCTTTACTTTCAGTGCAGCAAACTCTCTCCAGAAGTTCAGTGAGGATCTCTGAATGATCCAATGTTGACCTAAATGACTAATGATGATAAATACAATCCACCTGTGTGTAATCAAGTCTCCGTATAAATGCACCTGCACTGTGATAGTCAGTCGTATATTGCACAAATCTGGCCTTTATGGAAGAGTGGCAAGAAGAAAGCCATTTCTTAAAGATATCCATAAAAAGTGTTGTTTAAAGTTTGCCACAAGCCACCTGGGAGACACACCAAACATGTGGAAGAAGGTGCTCTGGTCAGATGAAACCAAAATTGAACTTTTTGGCAACAATGCAAAACGTTATGTTTGGCGTAAAAGCAACACAGCTGAACACACCATCCCCACTGTCAAACATGGTGGTGGCAGCATCATGGTTTGGGCCTGCTTTTCTTCAGCAGGGACAGGGAAGATGGTTAAAATTGATGGGAAGATGGATGGAGCCAAATACAGGACCATTCTGGAAGAAAACCTGATGGAGTCTGCAAAAGACCTGAGACTGGGACGGAGATTTGTCTTCCAACAAGACAATGATCCAAAACATAAAGCAAAATCTACAATGGAATGGTTCAAAAATAAACATATCCAGGTGTTAGAATGGCCAAGTCAAAGTCCAGACCTGAATCCAATCGAGAATCTGTGGAAAGAACTGAAAACTGCTGTTCACAAATGCTCTCCATCCAACCTCACTGAGCTCGAGCTGTTTTGCAAGGAGGAATGGGAAAGAATTTCAGTCTCTCGATGTGCAAAACTGATAGAGACATACCCCAAGCGACTTACAGCTGTAATCGCAGCAAAAGGTGGCGCTACAAAGTATTAACTTAAGGGGGCTGAATAATTTTGCACGCCCAATTTTTCAGTTTTTGATTTGTTAAAAAAGTTTGAAATATCCAATAAATGTCGTTCCACTTCATGATTGTGTCCCACTTGTTGTTGATTCTTCACAAAAAAATACAGTTTTATATCTTTATGTTTGAAGCCTGAAATGTGGCAAAAGGTCGCAAAGTTCAAGGGGGCCGAATACTTTCGCAAGGCACTGTACTTACTAAGAAACATTCCATGTAAAACACAGACATAAGGTGGAGACATGTTTTAACCACTAGACACAATGCCATCGGCTGTCATCTTGAACACGATACCTCAGCAGATACGAATCACAGACACAATGGCAAAACACTGATTGAAAAGAGCAAATGAATACAAGCATAGTCATCAACTTTACCTGTTTCTAGTCACAGATAAGAGTTGATTTTCTTTCATCTCTAGATAATGAGTTGTTTAAAAAGCAACAGCATAAAGGAAGCCTCTACGTGGCTCCAAGAGAAAGGCAGAGTGAATCATATGGGTCCAGAAGGCACAGCTCTCAGCCAGGCGAGACCAGGGGGGGTGGGTATAATATAAGGTGTATGGTCTAAGTCAGAGAAGACATTTGAAGCCCTCAGAATATGTGTATGTGTGTAAGAGACATGGCTGACACGCTGTTATGATCACAATAGCAGTACCCATAGTAGAAGGGGCTTTGGGTTTGTGTGAATGTCCTGTGCAGACTAAATCAAGCTTAAGGTAGCACACGTGTACTGAGGTTTATGGTGCACTGCAGGAAAGGTATGTCCAACACTGGGACAAGGCACGCAAGCATGGATGTGTGTGTGTGTTGTCACATTGCTGTACATTTCTGATATGTGTCTATTTTGTTATGAGGGGGTCTAACTGAAAATCTCACTTTGACAACACTATGTAAATCACACAATTTTGTTTACAGCACTCTCTCTCACACACACTAGTATGGAGTGAGGGCTGATAAAAACTTACTGGCACTCCGTAGATGTCCTTAAAGTATGTGTGTCAGGTAGAGACACATACCTGAAACAAAACAAACATTCCACACAGAAATGAGTACGTCTAGGGAATCAGTTACAGTGATCTGCCCAACTCAATGTCAGAGTGTCAGATAAGAACGCCATGATGTGCAAAGGATATATATAATACAAGTATATATCATACAGTACATAATGGTATATACCATATTTATGATATCATCATAGGATTACACAACAGCAGAAATCCTTAACTGAATGTCACATTGCCAAACTGGCTAAGAACTACTGCCGCCAGGACTAAAGACAGTTTTTACATTTAACTAAACTAGCACACGCCCTTATCCAGAGCTACTTACAAAAGCAATAGGGTTAAGTGTGTTGCTCAAGAGCACAGACAGATTTCTAACCGAGTCAGCTCAGGGATTTGAACCAGCAACCTTTCAGTTACTGGCCGACACTCTTAATTGCTAGACTACCTGCCTAGACTACCCGCTAAGCTACCTACCTTTTTAGAGTTCATAAACTCTGATCTGAAAATATAGTGGCATTTTTTACTAGCAGTCCGGTTAGTTATGTTGTGCCATATTACTTTCCATTATCAAGTGGCCATCATTAGACACAGAGGAGGCAGCCTTCAGTTTGTCCTATGTACATATAATGTATGGGCCTCAGAGTGATGCAGTATCCCTTAACAGGCAGCAGGTCATTTTAGTGTGAGCTCTTTGTACTCAGTCCTATACTAGTGGTATTAGCTCTAAATGACCAAGAGCATTGTGTGAACGGTGTATGTGTGGAAGAGTGTGTGTGTATGTTAATGAGTGAGTAGTGTTAGTCTTATCGCGCGCGATATGTCTGCTTGTGTTGTTGTTGACCATGTGTAAGCCTCTCCCCAATCCACCTAATTAGCAGGATGATTAGTCACTTAAAATGGTTAAAACAAATCAAACGGTTAATACTGTATATGTGGTCAAATCCCTGTGGGCCGTACATACCTTCAACATGATAGTAATATAATTACAACAGTAAGCCTCTGGACTTCCAACCACGGAAACTTCAACTACCTAGTACTCCCAGCTCCGAGGGGCAAGGGGGCTTTAACAGCAGCTATACAGGTGGGTGTGAACACGGCAGGGGTAGATCAGTGTCTGTCACTTGTTGCCATGACATTTAGGGTGGTGGCTACAGAGTGGGAGGGGGGCTGAGTCTCTGGGTGTGAGACCCCTAAGGCGTGTGATGACTCAACCCCCTGCGGATGAGCAGGAGTTGGGATTGTGGATGGGACTGGTTCACAGGTCCATACAGTGGCTAGACCAGACTTCTCCGCCCCCACTACATTATTCCTATAGTTCTGACCGTTCATTTCTCCTCAGGGCCGAGGGCTATGGAGGTAGGCCTGTTGGGGGCAGAGTGTGTAGTCACATGTAGTTCCACTCACAACCATCAGCATCTTACCCTCCTGCACAATGGGAACAGGGTCATTAGGCAACGTATGATCTAGTGTTATGGAACCCTCTCTATGCCAATCACAAAGAAACAGATAACTAAGCACATAAAGATGGTGGTGATGGTTACTCTAGTGTTCCTGTAAGCCAGCCCACCACACCTCCAGCCCTCACTTTCCTGGGAAAACTGTGATCTTTCCAGCCTTCGCCAGGGAGTCAATGATCTGGGCCTCGTAGTCTGCGTCATGTACCCCTGTTTTCCGGAACTCTCCAGAGTAGCGGTTCTGCTCCCAATAGTGGTGCCAGTTGCCTCGACTGTCAGCGCCAAAGCCAAAAACATTCACCTGGAAAACAAGACCAAGGTTTTCAAACATTACAGATAGACCAACAAATCCTGTTCATGTCAATCCTAACAGACCGAGAGACGAACGTGGGTGTGTGTGTGTGTGTGTGTGTGTGTGTGTGTGTGTGTGTGTGTGTGTGTGTGTGTGTGTGTGTGTGTGCGTGTGTGTGAGCGCCTCACTTCGTCACACACGTGCAGAGCGAAGAACAGAACCAGCATGCCTGTGGAGGGGTAGCGTCCGTGGTGCCTGGTCCAGCGGTCATGGATGTACTTGAAGAAGGCTGGGTTAAAAATCTGAACCTGTGGAGATAAACAGTTTGTAAAGAGTTGACTTACCATTTATTAATAATTCTTCCTACATTTGTAAATGTCAATAAGAAATCACTAAATAGCCATTTACACATTTAAACATTTGTAATTATTTATTCATGATTTATATGATAATGAATAAGGTGTTTGATCATAGTATGTCCACCATTTTTTATTATTAATAATGTTCTAATAATGTACCAGTTATAAAGAAGTTATTGTCAATTCACAAGATTATTTATAAGGTATTTATATATATCATGAATGGGATATTTATAAATTGTGAAATGAATGCATTTGTAAATGTCATTACATACACTTACTTCTTCAGTTGTTGATTAATGTAGAGCCTTAAGAAACATTTAGTAACTATATATACTTTATAAACATTTATACATTTCTTGTTACTCCCCAAAAGCTGGCTACATTAGTAGACAATACCTAAAGCTCCACCAACGGCTAGAAATAACTTAAAACATGATATGGTCAAATAAAAAGTATGCAATACAAGGTAGAACATCTATTTAAATTAAAAACAGAGCATCTACAGAATCGCATTCATTTCTTCCTTGAACAATTTCAGTTATATATTTCCTAAGGTTCACAACTGCAGCAATTAACAAAGACCTGATAAATCACAAGTGATCATCAACCATCGGCAACTTGCACTTGACCCAAAAGCATATGTGCAGTGCCATATGGCCGTTTAACACTGAAATAGCCGGGCCTCGATTAATAACAATAGCTGGCAATGACGCAGCCTTGGGGCAGCTACATTCTAACAGAGCCATTTTTTCCCTTCGTTTAGGCAGGTCTAAAGAAACATTAGGATATTAAGACTTTTGCACATTTTTGGTTGACTGAGTGAAGGAAATGCTGTAAATTATGAGGACTCGATGTATTGTGAAAGATGAGACGTTGAGGATTGTAAATACTGCTTTGATGTCATACAAGCAAGCCAGAGACCCGTCCAAACGTGCACTTCACATTTCCATTTCATAAAAGTCATGTCATATACAGCGTCAACGTTTATGATCATTATGTTTGTACACTTATAAGATGACATAGCGTCATCCCTTAGGTTATTCTGAACAGAATGAGCCTGCTTGTCTACTGTGAAGAAAATTGGCGAGACCCACGCACCTGTATGCAAATTATGATCCGTTTGTATAACTTAGCTAGTCGTACTGGCTAATAGAATAAGCTTTTAAATTATGCCCACCGGACCAAGATTTCGATTTATAATGGACCGCTTTTGGATTGCATGTGTGATATCAGGGATGCAGGGCTGTGTTCCAAACAAAACAACTACAAGTGTGCTTGCTCTAGTTCCTCAACAGCACAGCTACACTCTTAGAATAAAAGGTGATACCTAGCACCTAAAAGGGTTCTTCAGCTACAATTATGTTCCGTTGAAAAGTACCATTGACTGACACATATAAGAGATCGGAGAGATTCTGATGATAGATGTAGTACCTTGTCTTTGTCCACCCGTAGAAACTGCTTCACAGGGGCGTAGGTACTGAGAGAGAGAGAGAGAGAGAGAGATGAAACACTCTTTTATCCTTTACTTTCTAAATTGCTTTTAAGTGATTGAATGATTCACAGATGGCACGTTCCGGTGTTTCCACAGAGAGAGTGCTCTGTTGATGATGTGCTCTGACCTGGACTGGGAGGAGAGAGCGAAGAGAGAGCGAGAGAGAGAGAGTGGCACTGTGCTTGTGAAGGTGTGAAGCAGCAGGTCACTTTGAACATGTGAACAAAATCTGCTAGTGTGAAAACGTGTGTGTGTTAAAGCAATATAAATGGAGCTGGATTGAGTTTGAATGTGTAGGACTGTGTGTGTGTGTGTGTGTGTGTGTGTGTGTGTATGTGTCCATGCGTAAATGCACATGTGTGTGTGAGCATTGCTCTTACAAGCGGATCTGTCCAGTGGAGAGTGCGCTGGTGATCCACAGCAGGTCCAGGGTCTTGAAGGGCACCAGGACGAAGCTGACATTGGCTGCCAGGTTCTTGGCACTCTCTGGGTACATGAAGTGGTGAGTGGTATGGCTGCCTGCATCCTCCTCATAGCCCACCGTGGGAGCCAGGTTGATCCTGAAGGACACAGACAGGACAGACACAGGGAATTAGACCATGCTGGAAGTAACTCCAAAGACAGACAGACAGACAGACAGACAGACAGACAGACAGAGACAGAGGGATATCAAGACATTAGGGAAGAATGACAGACAGACAGACAGATGGATATCAAGACATTTGGGAAGAATGACAGACAGACAGACAGACAGACAGACAGACAGACAGACAGACAGACAGACAGACAGACAGACAGACAGACTAGTAGCTGGTTGGGCCCACGCAGGCAGGCTTCAGAAGGCAGCAAATGGCTGCTGATCCCTGGATGCTGTGCTGAGTTTCATTACTGTTATTTATCCACCCACACACATTCTACTGTCATTAAAAACACTCTCTCTTTCCCCTATCTCATATGCAAACCCACTGCCGTGCTTAGATATTGTCACTGATTGTCTCCATCCCTGTCCATGGATTGCATATGTGTTATGTGTGTGTGCAATTGTATAGTGGACTGTATGCATGGCTGTGCATGTGTAATGTTTGTGTGAGTATATGCTATGTATGTGTCTGTCGGTCTGTGTGTGTTTGCAGACAGACAGGGAGAGGGATTAGCTCAGTAGGATTTAGTGCATTACCGTTATAATCTATATGTTTTGCTGCCTTTATCTTCTTAAGACACAAAGCTGCAGCCGAGGGAGAGCTGCTGGTCACATGACCAATTATCCAGCCAATGAGGAGGGAAGATTTCATCAAACATAATCAGACTCAAGACATCAGCAGAACCCATTGTTGAGGACACCCTACGCCCCCTCCCCACCCACCATAAGGGTACACAATATTCTGCAGAGATACGAAAGCTTACAATCGTAGTATTATACACGGTATAATACAACTTAATTAACAGCTAATAAACAGATTTAGAAAACAAGCATCCTCTTTCTCTCCCACCCCCTCTCCTTCCCTTCCTCACCTCATGATGTAGTTGTGGCCGTCTATGGTGGGCCCATACCCAGCCCCACGCATGTTGCCTGAGTTCCCCACCACTGCACAGCGCAGGCAGCGGGCGGGGTCCCAAGAGCCGTAGGGGGAGCGGCCTGGGATCACCTGGAACAGCCGCAGCAGCACCTGCTGGATAGTGTGGGGCTTGAACTGAGGCTGCAGCATCTACATGCAGGGGGCGACAGAGAGGCAGCACGGTCAGGAGAGCAGGCAGTGGCAGTACCATAGACTCATATGGGAGGACAGGCCACTGAGACTGGCTGAGGAGAGGGGGATGGGATGGGAGAAGAAGAGGTGGTTCTGAGGGCAGAAAAGGACACTCTTTCCTCCACCAGGATGTCGAAATAGGGCAGAGGGGGAGGGTGTAGTAGTGATTCATGAAAAAAAGAATAGGAAACTGAATATTTAAATGAACGTGAAAAGAGGTAAGATGTTTTGGGGGGAAATGGATGAGAGAGGACATCTATGTATAAACACTGAAGGTGAAAATGAGAGGCTGTTGTTCAACACCTGGCTATCTGAGCGCCTCCCAACAAAGAAACAGAATAGTTCCATCAGACTATTGGCACCTCCTTCAAATACCTCTCCCTCTCCCACCAGCAACCCTGTTTCTCTCTCTCGCACAGCTGCTCCCCCCTGCCACCTCCTCCCCAATTCTCAGTTTCCCCTACATGACCCTCTCACTGTCTCTCTCTTTTCCTCTCTCCCCATTGCTCCCCCTCTACCCTTTCCTCTATCTCTCTTGCTCCCTCTCTCATCTCTCTCCCTCTCCTCGATGCCAACGCCTGGCACTGCACAGCGGATTTCTGCAGGGTCACTAATTCTTGGCAGATGTTTAGTGGGCATTGCTGCTGCCAGACAGTGTCTTTCCTGCTCTGCTCCTGCTCTGCTCCTCTCAGGCTTCATTGTAGAGAAACTATGACTATACTCTTCATTGCACCTCTCCCTTATACCAGGTATATACACTGAGTGGCGCAGCGGTCTAAGGCCAGTCCCTGGTTTGAATCCAGGCTGTATCACAGGCTGTATCACTGCCTAGTAGGCCAGCATCCTGGAATCGCCTCTTCACGGTTGACATTGAGACTGGTGTTTTGCGGGTACTATTTAATAAAGCTGCCAGTTTAGGACTTGTGAGGCATCTGTTTCTCAAACTAGACAATCTAATGTACTTGTCCTCTTGCTCAGTTGTGCACCGGGGCCTCCCACTCCTCTTTCTATTCTGGTTAGTGCCAGTTTGCGCTGTTCTGTGAAGGGAGTAGTAAACAGCGTTGTACGAGATATTCCGTTTCTTGGCAATTTCTCGCACGGAATAGCCTTAATTTCTCAGAACAAGAATAGAGTGACGAGTTTCAGAAGAAAGTTATTTGTTTCTGGTCATTTTGAGGCTGTAATCAAACCCACAAATACTGATGCTCCAGATACTAAACTAGTCTAAAGAAGGCCAGTTGTATTGCTTCTTTAACAACAGTTTTCAGCTGTGCTAACATAATTGCAAAAGGGTTTTCTAATGATCAATTAGCCTTTTAAATTATAAACTTGGATTAGCTAAGCAATGGTTGCTGATAATGGGCCTCTGTACGCCTATGTAGATATTCCATTTAAAAAATCTGCCGTTTCCAGCTACAATAGTCATTTACAACATTGACAACGTCTACACTGTATTTCTGATCAATTTGATGATGGACAAAAATGGACAAAAAATGTGTTTTTCTTTCAAAAACAAGGACATTTCTAAGTGACACCAAACTTTTGAACTGTAGTGTATGTTATTTACCTTTGTGTAGCATAAGATCAATCAGTCAATGTGCATGCAAAGAACACATTGAAACAAACCATTTTTTTTTAAATACCCACAATAGAGCATGTTGGGAAATATGACAGATGGTCAAGGTTTTTGCGAGTTTGTGCTGATTGTACTGTACCTTTATATCCAAAATATTGGGTAGAAAAGTGGACCATTATACTAGATTATCAACACATGTACCCTAAAAGGCACCGAATAGAGATTATATGTGTATGTCTGAAGGTACATTATGTGTATGTGGATATTTTTGTACCCCCGAGAACAATACTGTACTCTAATTGTACCCTTTTTTTGAGAGTGTAAGGGGCCAGCACTCTGCTCAAAGACTAGCCAATTCCATAACAGATATGTTCCTAAAACAATATCTTCTAACCAACTCAAAATGGCAGACTTTTGACTTTACAGGAGATGCATTAATCCTAATCTATGCACTCCTTCACCTTTCCCTACCTCATTAGTTCCTCCTCTCTCTAATCTCGTTTACTTTACACTGTTTCGGCACTGGCCGGTCTACTTCTGTTTACAATCTCACCTAATTATCTAGTGGGATATATATAAAGCCAGCAGCTCAAGGACGTGACGCTAAATAGGCTAAACCTCTGAACTCCCACCTCCTCTACGTTAGTGTTAGAAATAACAACCACTTTTATCCAAGTGATCACATAGGCTTGATTTCCTTACAGTAATTCAAACAGAACTTCCAAGGACATTTACAGCTCTGTCTTCTTTTAATATGATTGGCAGAGCTGCTCTCATTCTTTCCATGGAGACCAGAAGAACGAAAGAGGATGGGTAAAATGGAGTAAAAATAGGTGGTGTTCAACTGGATCACTTACCACCCACCAATAGTAGACATCTGAAGGTAGCTGGATGTTGTCCCGTGTCCACACGGGGGAAATGTCCGGGTCGTAGTTCTCATCAAACCAGTCCGACACCCCAGGGTCTCCCACACAGCGGGGGCAGGCACATGTCTTCTCCTGCTGGGTGCCCTCTAGAGGGCTTAGCTGGTGGGCACCAGCGTAGTTGGGCACTAGTTTAACTCGGCGAGACTCCTCCCATCCGGGTGGGTCTAGGTAGGGCAGGCCGACGCCCCCCCTCAGGGAGATGGAGAAGAAGAGGGAGGTGAGAAAGACCAGGCCCAGGGAGCCCAGCAGCACCCACACCCTCAGTGAGCACCGCATGCCCCCTCCTCCACCGTCGCTAGACCCCGGCCGACACCCCCGCTCCACGCTGGCCCCGCCTGTCAACCAGGGCCTCAGCTTCCCTGACCTCTGGCCCCTCGCCCCCCCAGGGCCGCCCCACACCCAGCCCCAACCCCAGCGCCCCTCCCGGTGCTGGGTGACGGATGGCACCCGGCCCCCCCACTGCCATGCACCGCTCCCTGCCACTGTCCCCACCCTACTGGCCTCAGCTCCACTCAGCGTGCAGGCTGGCTCACGCTGGCTCAGAGAGAACACTCTTCCAGTCCGTCAAACAGAGAGAGGGAGAGCCGCTGCACCACAGTGTGTCTCTCAGTGTCTCACACTAAACAGTTTCTCCAAGAGTTGTGTGTTGCTCCCTTCACTCTCTGTCTCTCCACACGTGGCTGCCGCTCTTCACACCTTCCACCCAGCCCCGACTTTCCACACACAGCACTGCTCAAGTCCTGGATGGGAGCTCCAGCAGAGTGTCTGCACATAAAAAACTGACGAAATCAACACAAATTGTACACTGTTAGTCTGAGAACCTGTCAGAGCCTATCACGCTGCGTTAACCTTGGTTAGCAGTCGTATCCACCTACAGTGATATCCATGGTAAAAGTCAGGTACTGAGTCATTAGTGTCATCTCAGAGTAGCAGAGCTACTCAGGACCTTGGGTTCAGCTCTGAAACATAGGGTCTGGAGCCCTGTAGTCTAGTTCTCATTGAGGCTGTGAGTGGTGTGTGTCCCTGTGTTGGCAGACTGAGCATCTACCAGCCATTCTAATGCCCTGGGTCCAGGTTCTCTGTCTAAATTCCAGTGGTTTTCAGCCAGAGTAAAAACAGAATACAGTAAAACCCCCGAAGTAATCAAAGCATTCTGACCATAATGACAAAGGGGACTGACCCAGAATCTTAAGAAAAGTAGATATGGTGACCTTAAAACAGCTTACCAATGAATGATCTCCAAGGAACCGTGAGGCAATGAGTGACTCGATTGAAAAAAAAGATAAACCAATCAAAATCAAAAAATCCCATCACTCCATCTGGCGCTGATCGTCAAACAGGACAGCAGGGAAGCGAGGGGGGCTCAGTAGCTGTCCAGCAGTGGAGATTATTTGTGTATATGTGTATGTGTGTGAGGCTGGGCCACTGCCTGCCAGTAGCAGGAGCAGTAGGGTTTAATTGAATTCTGCGGTGTGGTGTTGGTGGAAGTACAGATTGTGTCAGGATAATGTGCCCTGACCTGCTGTTCTGCCTAATCTGTAATCTCGATGCTGCGGTCGCCTTCCCACCACAGTGCCCGCTCTCTGCCAGCCAGATGCCAACCTTCTGCCCAGTGGCCCTCCAGTGCCCTTCAGAGTGGTTTAGTCCTGCTGTTAGCCAGTCCTTGGCTGTATGTGTGTCCACCTCTCGATCCCTGACAAAAAGACAGCCTCACAGGGAAACAGAGGACCAGATAGACACCGTGGCCCCTGTAGCTCCTATATCTCCTGCTCCCTATCTACTTGTTTCCAGATCCCTGTCCCCCTGAGACACCAACACACTGTTGTTCAGGAAGCAGTAGACCCCTGGAGAGAGGAGATAAAATAAGTGAGGGTGTGAATCAATAGTGCATTTATAACACACAGGCATTGTGGTGATTCCCAGGAATATAGATACTGACATTTACCTTGGTATTTGACTTTATGACAGTATTTGATTTTAAAGCTTTTGTGTCGTTCAAGGTATTGTGTCTACTGTGAAGAAAGCCACGTCTGAGCCCCTCTCGGCCTTTACTCTTTCCCTTGGTCTTTATACACAAACACACAAAACAGAAGTAGAATTTGTCCTCACAGTATAGCAGATTCTCCATCTCCCATATTCCCCTGCTTCAGCCTAAAACCGCTTTCCATCTCTACTGCTTATGCTCTTTGACTTCCTCTTTCCTCCCAAACACCTCATTTCCCTCTCATTCTCAGGCTTGTCTCTGAGGACAGAACAGAGGATGTGCTTCTATCTTTGGGCCTCTCCTAGGAGCTTATAGATGAAAAGAGAATGTCTCTACAGTATGGCTAAGGCACTCTGCTGCCAAAGACCAGAGATGACATGTAGAAAGAAAGAGACAATCACCAAATAATGTTCCACAGTGACTCGACCATAATATGCTGGCAATTATGCAACCACAATACAATACAGAGCTCACAGAGAGCAACAGTGTAGGTAAGCTCTTGGGCAAATCCATTTGAATTCAATCCCTTTTTGATTTGTACTAAATGTACAAATTACATTCAGCATCACTCCGTCAAGGGACATATAGTATTCTTTCTATCAAAGATATCTACATATATTTCAAGATTTTGTGTATCCTTGGAAATAATCAGAATGCATGTAAACATGACAGTTTATTCCCCAAACACAATTCAACACAATCACAATCACTTTTTTGTCTTTAAATAATTGAAGCATCCTTTAACACAATCTTAACACCAAACAAATACTTAGTACTTTATTATTATTATTATTTATTGTTGACCTTGTTGTTAGCTCGTATCCCAGTGATAATGCCATGCATTACATCTGGGAGGAAAACACATCTATTTGCTCAACTTCCCATTGGCTCAACTTACCCCAAGGCAAACATTTGACTATATCAGCCCACACAGCTACAAGGATGCACTTTCATGCTAGGTTTAGGAACTCATATTCAAGCTTATAGAGACCCCAACTGAAGGGTATAATTTTAAAATTATCCCCTTTAGTTTAGATACAAGCAACACAAAAAATGTATATGAATTGGTGAAAGTCATATTTTCCCCCACAACTTGCTTACATTTGAGTCATTTAGCAGACACTTTTATCCAGAGTGACTTACAGTTGTGAGTGGATACATTTTCACACTGGTCCCCTGTGGGAATCAAACCCACAACCCTGGAGTTGCAAGCACCATGCTTTACCAACTGAGCTACACAGGACCATAGGAGACCTATTGAAATCATAGAAATATAGATAATAGAATAGACATGACCGTTTAAGTTGACATTCAAAGGTGGGTGGACCGGCAGCCATCTTTTTGGTAGTAATTATAAGTCAAATGTCAATTTAATTTGAATGGTGTACCAACTAAATTGCAGTGGTCTGAAGGGATAGGTCCATTCTATTAATTATATTTCTATGATTGAATTGACACCAACCCTGTACTCCAGAGTACGTTGTGTCTGAACTGATGGCGGCACAACACAACACCTCAGTAAAGTAGAGTCTACGCGTTTTTAGATCATTTACGTTTAAAGTTTTTTTTAAATAATTATACAACAGCTTGACAACCCTGTTTGTAAGTGTTTAAATGACATCAAACTCAACCTTTTATATTTTCCAGTGATGAAGACATGCATGTCTCATGGTATGGCGGGGTATGACAAATGGGTCAACTTTCGGACCACTTCTTCCATGGGCAAACATGTATGGCAGGTTTTGTTTAAATCAAACGGGATGCTGTCAAATAGTGATTGATTTCAAATGGATTTACCCCCTTACATAGACACCTGTTGTAATTACAATGTTTGAGCTATTGGTAAAAGGTGTATCAGTGTCTGTACTCTGTTCTCTGTTAACATGGTACTATGGCTTTCACCAAAGAGGAGACTCCAGGTTTCCATGACTACCAGAATAATAGACTGGACTGCTTCTTTGTGCGGTCAGCAGAGATGTGTGAGAGATGTGAGAGATGTGTGAGAACGCTCACTGAATCAAATTTACAGAAAGACAAGGAAAGACTAAGAGACAGAAAAGACTTATGAGCAACAAACACTTCATAGTTTACAAGTGGGCCAGCCTGGGCTTACCAAAATGCTTCCCAAAACAATAGCATACAGCACACACTAATACTCAGGAAGAAGAGATCAGTAAAGTACACACGGGCAGTGGAACAGCCTAGCTCCACTGAACTAAACAGGTGGCTATGGCAGGCTGCTGGGTACTGCTGCCTCAGCTTCAGATTCAATTATAGGCACTGTGATTCCATGTGGGCGTAGTGCTAAAAGCTCCAATAATGCCTTGCATTGTTCCCAATTAGAAAAAATATATATCTTAGATTACATATTCACCAGCAAGCATTACATTTGTTCCTTAAAGCTGTGGAGCCTACTTAAGGATCCTTGAGAACAGGGACATCAAAAAAGAGCAAGAAAAAGAGAAGGAGAGGGAGAGAGATTGAACGGAGCGTGGAAGTTGGAGGGAGATTCAGGAGAGAGGATTGAGACTTGAGTGATTGCTACCTGTAGAGAGATACGCTATATCTATCTTCCTGTGACAGGAAGATACAGCACAAGCAACAACCACATGCTTGGCTCTGGTCTCACTCACTGCTCCTGTATGATGCAGTGGTCATGGTGCATGTCAAGTCCGTGAGTGACCGCACCCTCAGTCGTCTCTTCCGTTAACCCACACACTGCATGCGCACACACACACAAAGTAAGACTCTTTGTTCCATCTCTGTCCTGATTTTGTACATGGGGTTGTGGGGGTCTGGGGGCGTGAGGTGCCTCTGTTGCCCTGGAAACATTGACTCACAGCTGGCTGCCATGGCATTGTAGCAAAAAGAAGTGATGAAAAAACTACTTCAACAGTAGACGTTGTATCATGACACAAGGCGAGGCCCAGATGCAGACAAAGGAGGCAAATGGTTGGAGTCTTACAAAGTTTATTAATCCAAAAGGAATAGGCAAGAGAATGACAGACCTAGCCACAGTGACAGACCTAGCCACAGTGACAGACCTAGCCACAGTGACAGACCTAGTCACAGTGACAGACCTAGCCACAGTGACAGACCTAGCCACAGTGACAGACCTAGCCACAGTGACAGACCTAGCCACAGTGACAGACCTAGCCACAGTGACAGACCTAGCCACAGTGACAGACCTAGCCACAGTGACAGACCTAGCCACAGTGACAGACCTAACCACAGTGACAGACCTAGCCACAGTGACAGACCTAGCCACATTGACAGACCTAGCCACAGTGACAGACCTAGCCACAGTGACAGACATAGTCACAGTGACAGACCTAGCCACAGTGACAGACCTAGCCACAGTGACAGACCTAGCCACAGTGACAGACCTAGCCACATTGACAGACCTAGCCACAGTGACAGACCTAGCCACAGTGACAGACCTAGCCACAGTGACAGACCTAGCCACAGTGACAGACCTAGCCACAGTGACAGACCTAGCCACAGTGACAGACCTAGCCACAGTGACAGACCTAGCCACAGTGACAGACCTAGTCACAGTGACAGACCTAGTCACAGTGACAGACCTAGCCACAGTGACAGACATAGTCACAGTGACAGACCTAGCCACAGGGACAGACCTAGCCACAGTGACAGACCTAGCCACAGTGACAGACCTAGCCACAGCGACAGACCTAGCCACAGTGAGAGCTCCAGAGGAGTATTGTGCTGTCTCTTAGGTTTTTGTATGACCCTCGCTATGGCATTGTTACCACCAGCTCAACTGTATGAAGCAGTAACAGTGCTCAGATAATACAAAGTAGATGAGACAGTATGGGAGTTAGTGAGAATAAATATAATTTGTCTGTGTATACATGTGGAATATGGCACAGTAGGCATATTTCATAATTAGCTGTTTTATCATGGATATGCTATATTTCATACCACTTAAAACTGACTTTAGACTTCAGATTTTTAAACTATAAATGTTCTCTGTAGCCCTGATGTCCTCTCCTCTTCCCTCCACAGTGCTTACTGTTCAATAAGTCCTAGCTTGGAGGTCTGTTCTCTGAGGACTGACCAGCTACTGCTGAGTGTGTGAGTCAGCTCAGCTCCCTGCTCTGTTCAATGCCATAACACTGTAATGCAGCCTGGCTACTGTCAGAGGAGAGGCCACTTAGCAGGACAATGGATACCACCAGATAGCCAGTGTACTGACTCACTTTATTAAATACCAACAATGTAAAATTACCTACTTAATTTCCAGATTCTCCACATATTATCATAATTTTATCAAATTCAACCAATGGTGACTGCGGGTGCTCGATGAGCAATAATGCAAGGCGGACGTTCCATTGTTAAGGATCATTGGTATTTCATTGTTGTTGAATTAGGGTTGTGATATTTTTAGCTGTCCTTGACAAAATTGCAGAAACAAATGCGTGGCAATAAAGCACAGCTGAATAGAGGATGAATAGAGAATAAATTGAGGCTTCACACAGAGGGCTCTTAAAGGTCAAGTACCCCTCCCTCCCTTGCTGTCCTGTTCCTCCTCCCACATCGTCCCTCCTAACTCTCTCTCTCTCTCAACCGAGTGGCCCCTTTAACCTTCTCATTGTCGATCCTCACTCCATATCACATTTCTCAATCATTTCACTGTCACATTCTGTCCCTTTGCCATATTCAATTCCTTTCTATCTTCATTACTCAATACAGCAATCTAATATTGCTCCTTCATCGCTCTCTCCCTCTGCCTCTCTTCCTGCCAGTTTGTGACCATTGAAGGTTCTCACAGACTCCCAGGTCTGGGGCCCGTTGCCAGGGCCCGCCGCAGAGCCCATCCATCCAGTGGAAAGCAGGGGTGACAGAGTCCTGGAACGCAGCCTCAGCTAGTCTGGGCTGGTCTGACACAGTTAACCCCTAGCTGGCTCACTCACTACCACTTAGGATACAGTGGGCATGTTATGAGCATGGCCTACCTGAAAAAAAGCTCAGTTATACTGGATTAGCCTAAAACGGGAGGTATATGCAAATGCAATGAATATTGTAAAACCCAAGAGACTAAACATGTACAATTACCCAATGAAAAGGAAAACAGTGGTAGGCTACAAGATGGGGTGGATAGGATATCAAGGTCTGAAGTTCCCCTGTAAATAAAAGGTGTGTGTGTGGGAGAAATGGGATATTAGATTCATGAAGCGTCTCTTCTCCTGCCAGGCTTGAGCACACATCAAATTTCCCAGGTGAGGACAAACTTGTTACTGACAGGATCAAAAGCCTGACTGCACAAAGCCATCACATTTTCTGTAAGCTGATGTGATGGCTGTCTCTGCAAGGAGACTATCCCATCTGTTAGGAATCCAGAGCCAGTTACGGCAGTAGCTGAGTGTGAAAACACACACACACACACACACACACACACACACACACACACACATACACTGGAAGCATTTTCTTTTTTAAAGACGGCATGGGTATAAAATAAATACAGTTTCCCACTTTCTGCTTCAAAAAGGGGTTTCCTAAAGTGGAATAAGGAGGGATGTCCTAGTCCAACTATGTGTTGTTACAGATAGCTATGCAAACCGGATGTCGTCTCAATGAGCCCGACGTCAACATATCTACCTCTCTATCGGACATCAGTCTGCATGACAACCTGCCTATTTACAGCACACTTACAGAGGTCCTTGTGCACAAAGATGTTACAGTAGGTTACTTCGCAATTGAATCATTGTGTGAATAACCTATTTTAGGTTGTGATGGAGGATGCTCCGTACAGTAACCTACTTAGAACTCTCACCGGACACATTTTAACAGCACTCTGTATGGCCTCAGAAGTGAGTAACCTAGTTACAGCTGTGTCTATAGGACTTCTGCTGGCACTTTCAATTCCCTGGGTAGCATATTATTAACCTAGTAAAAGATCAAATTGATGAATGTTGTTGAGCTCAATTGGAAAATACTTCAGAGTGGACTATATAAGTCTACATGTCTAGCCCTGTACAAAATGTTTTTCAAAATCCTCAACGGTGCAACAGAAAATCCGGTCCCACTGGGCACAGGCGTCAGTTCAACGTCTAGTTTTGATTTACATTTGGTCGAGTTGTCAACTAACGTGAAATCCTCCCCAAAATTCACCATGTCATTTGATTTAGGTTCAAATTTGGGTGAAAAAAATATGAAATTCCCTTACTTTGATGACTTTTTTAAAATGCAATTCAGTTTTCCATGTTCATTCAACGTCATCACATGAATCAACGTTTCCACATGAAGTGGAAATGTTGATTCAACCAGTTTTTGCCCAGTGGGGTAACACTTTAATTAAGGTACACTTTAAGGGGATTGTAAAGGGGTTTATTATTGTGAGCTAAATATTAGTTAATATATATACTGCACAAAAATATAAAAACATAACATGCAACAATTTCAAAGATTTTACTGAGTTACAGTTATTTTAAGGAAATCATTCAATTGAAATAAATTCATTAGACCCTAATCTATGGATTTCACATGACAGGGAATACATTTGGCCTTAAAATAAAGGTAGGGGTGTGGATCAGAAAGCCAGTCAGTATCTGGTGTGACCACCATTTGCCTCATGCAGTGTGACACATCTCTTTCTCATAGAGTTGATCATGGCTGTTGACTGCGGCCTGTGAAATGTTGTCCCACTCCTCTTCAATGGCTGGTCGAAAGTTGCCGGATATCGGCCAAAACTGGAACACGCTGTCGTACATTTTGATCCAGAGCATCCCAAACATGCTCAATGGGTGACATGTCTAGTGTGTATGCAGGCCTTGGAAGAACTGGGACAATTTCAGCTTCTAGGAATTATGTACAGATCCTTGCGACACGGGGCTGTGCATTATCATGCTGAAACATGAGGTGATGGAGGTGGATAAATGGCACGACAATGGGCCTCAGGATCTCGTCACGGTATCTCTGTGCATTCAAATTACCATCGATAAAATGCAATTGTATTTGTTGTCCATAGCTTATGCCTTCCCATACCATAACCCCACCGCCACCATGGGGCACTCTGTTCACAATGGTGATATCAGCAAACCGCTTGCCCACACGACGCCATACACGTGGTCTGCGGTTCTGAGGCCGGTTGGACATACTGCCAAATTCTCTAAAGCAATGTTGGATGCGGCTTATGGTAGATAATTAACATTAAATTCTCTGGCAACAGCTCTGGTGGACATTCCTGCAGTCTGCATGCCAATTGCACACTCCCTCAAAACCTGAGGCATCTGTGGCATTGTGTTGTGTTACAAGAGTGCACATTTTAGAGTGGCCTTTTATTGTCCCCAGCACAAGGTGCACCTGTGTAATGATCATGCTGTTTAATCAGCTTCTTGATATGCCACACCTGTCAGGTGGATGGATTATCTCGGCAAAGGAGAAATGTTCACTAACAGGGAGGTAAACAAATTTGTGCATAACATTTGAGAGAAATAATATTTTTGTGCGTATGGAACATTTCTGGGATCTTTTATTTCAGCTTATGAAACATGGGACCAACAGTTTACATGGTATGTTTATATGTTTGTTCAGTGTAATTTATAAATCCCAAGGGGTGGCAGGGTAGCCTAGTGGTTAGAGCGTTGGACTAGTACCTGGAAGGTTGCAAGTTCAAACCCCTGAGCTGACAAGGTAATCTGTCCTTCTGCCCCTGAACAGGCAGTTAACCCACTAGGCTGTCATTGAAAATAAGAATTTGTTAAATAAAGGTAAACAACAAATAGGTACAGTATGATTAATTGGTTTAAATTGTCATTTTAGTGCTTGTCAAATAAGGTTTATACATGGCTGCACAGTTAGTAGTCCTTCATGGTAAGTTAGCTGAATGCTCTATAGGTCCTGGGCAGTATCACTGACAGTGTAGTCCCAGAACTGGATATTGAATTTGAGCCGAGACCTCAGCACCATATGGGTCAATGAGCACAGGCTCGAACTGACTCATTTAGTCTCTTATCTATTCCAACAAACCATGGCTGAATGACTCCTAAATTCTGTCGGTCCCATCATTAATTAGGCTGAAGAAAATGCATTTTCGCTAAAATCAACAATTATTCACATCTCAATAACACATTCCTACACACAGCTTACTGCTACTATGTTTTTTAATTATGTGTGTGTGTGCTAATTACAACGTAACTGTTATTTGATGTAAACATTATTTGAGTGAGTAAAAAAACTACTGAAATGAAACAGTGACAATACCAAATATAGTAAACAGGGTATGGCAAATAGCCAATGATTGACACAATCTGGACCATTGAGCCGGATGCCCGTGAGCCTACGCTCTGACATTCGAAGAATTTTGCGACAGGGATTTGTATTTCAAAGCTCCTCACGGAATGTTTAGGCTATACATACATTCCTAGAGTGTTAAGTGGAAATCCAATTCACTAAGCTATACTTCATCTGCCACAACACCTATGGCTATTAAGGCTATGTGCAATTAGGGCTACCGGTACGGTAAGTGCACCTATTTAGACATTTCTAACGTATACAGACCTCATTTTCATAAAACATATTAATCTCTCATGTGAAGTTTTATGACTTTGCTTACACCATTTTTTTCCTGTAAGATAAAAATATTTGATCAAACGTGAAAAGTCCAGTCTGGGCTAAATGGGTAGTGAATGTTCCCTTTAAGCCCATGGGGGTTCCTAATAAGCCCACCTCTTCAATAATCCATTTTAATTCACTTCCAAATGTTAAAAAAGTACAAACAGACATGTCTTATGTAAGCTTAAATTATAATCATCTCCCCTAAACATATTAAAATCAATTGATCCTTACTATTCATCATGGAAGAAGCATTCATAACAGGGGGTATGTTAATCGTATCCGACAAGATCAATTTGGGCTCAGGGTTTTGTTCTTGCCAACCAGTACACACCTGATTCAACTAATCATAGACTTCCATTAGTTGAATCAGGTGTGCTATTGCTTGGTTAGAACACAAACCTGAACCCACAATGGCCCTCTGTGGATAAGAAGCCATGCAACAAAAACCATAACACACCCAACTTTCAATAAATTATCTGAAAGCTGATTCACATTTGCTGTACTGCTATTCTTATGAATTAGTTCATCTGGTCTTCCTAAAGCCTGTCTGAAGACAGTTTCTAGTCTCCCTCTCTACTGTTGTATGACAGAGGTACATGTGGTGAACCAAAAAATAGAAACACCTGGATGAATTAGAGACAACAATATGACAATGCCACGGCCTTAACTGCATCCAATAGTCATCTTCTTGTCCCTTGTTTCCATTTTGCTCCACTACTTGTAGGTCTTTTATCCCTGATATCCTTCATGCTGATCTTATTCTTCTCTCTCTGCATCAAACGTCTTAGAGAGAGTACAGAGGCTTTTAATTGTTCTTCATTTTTATTTTTTTATTTAACCTTTATTTAACTAGGCAGGTCAGTTAAGAACAAATTCTTAATTACAATGACAGCCTACCAAAAGGCAAAAGGCCTCCTGAAGGACGGGGGATGCGATTAAAAATACAAATTAAATACAAAATATAGGACAAAACACACATCACGACAAGAGAGACAACACAACACTACATAAAGAGACAACAATGAATTCATCTTGGCAAAGGCACCATGGATAGATGCATGGTATTTTAATACATTTAAATCTGAAGAAAAAACATTTATGCTCAGGTTTATTGAATATTAGGGATATCAACACCCTATCCCCATGTGTTTCAATACAAACTAGGCTTAATAGGAGCATACTGGGCCTAATAGGAGCATACTGGGCCTAAACGGAGCATACTGGGCCTAATAGGAGCATACTGGGCCTCATAGGAGCATACTGGGCCTAAAAGGAGCATACTGGGCTTAATAGGAGCATACTGGGCCTAATTGTAACAACAGTGATTTATGGTGAAAAATACAGAATAGCAAAGTCTACTCATAAAATAAACTCAGCAAAAAAAAGAAACGTCCTTTTTCAGGACCCTGTCTTTCAAAGATAATTCGTAAAAATACAAATAACTTCATAGATCTTCATTGTAAAGGGTTTAAACACTGTTTCCCAAGCTTGTTCAATGAACCATAAACAATTAATGAACATGCACCTGTGGAACGGTCGTTAAGACACTAACAGCTTTCAGACGGTAGACAATTAAGGTCACAGTTAACAGTTATGAAAACTTAGGACACTAAAGAGGCCTTTCTACGGACTCTGAAAAACACAAAAAGAAAGATGCCCAGGGTCCCTGCTCATCTGCGTGAATGTGCCTTAGGCATGCTGCAAGGAGGCATGAGGACTGTAGATGTGGCCAGGACAATAAATTGCAATGTCCGTACTGTGAGACGCCTAAGACAGCACTACAGGGAGACAGGACGAACAGCTGATCGTCCTCGCAGTGGCAGACCACGTGTAACAACATCTGCAAAGGATCAGTACATCCGAGCATCACACCTGCGGGACAGGTACAGGATGGCAACAACAACTGACTTTGTCTCACCAGGGATGATGGTCGGATTATTGTTTATCGTCGAAGGAATGATGCGTTACACCGATGCCTGTACTCTGAAGCGGGATCAATTTGGAGGTGGAGGGTCTGTCATGGTCTGTGGCGGTGTGTCACAGCATCATCGGACTGAGCTTGTTGTCATTGCAGGCAATCTCAAAGCTGTGCGTTACAGGGAAGACATCCTCCTCCCTCATGTGGTACCCTTCCTGCAGGCTCATCCTGACATGACCCTCCAGCATGACAATGCCACCAGCCATACTGCTCATTCTGGGAGTGATTTCCTGCAAGACAGGTATGCCAGTGTTCTGCCATGGCCAGCGAAGAGCCTGGATCTCAATCCCATTGAGCACGTCTGGGACCTGTTGGATCGGAGGGTGAGGGCTGGGGCCATTCCCCCCAGAAATGTCCGGGAACTTGCCTTGCCTTGGTGGAAGATATTTAAATATTTACACATGTTAAGTTTGCTGAAGATGAACGCAGTTGACAGTGAGAGGACGTTTCTTTTTTTGCTATTTGGGAAAGTTTTATTTGGAAACGATTGGTTTGGGGTATAAATATACACTATAGACTACAATATTATGCAAAGTTAGTATTGACAATATTGAACAATATTTATTTCCATTTACATTCTGTATAGAGAGGGTGCTTTTTGTGCTACTGTACCCTTTAATCCCACCTGAGATAAATGTCACACCCCTCGACTTTTTCGACATTTTGTTATGTTACAGTCTGAGAGTTTTTGTTACTGGTCTACACACAATACCCCATAATGTCAAAGTGGAATAACGTTTTTCAAGATGTTATTTTTACTAATTAATTAAAAATGAAATGCTAAAATGTCTTCAGTCAATACGTATTCAACCCCCTTTGTTATGGCAAGCCTAAATCAGTTCAGGAGTAAATATGTGCAATTAGCTGCATGGACTGCCTCTGTGTGCAATAACAGGGTTAAACATTATTTTTTAAATTACTACCACATCTGTACCCCACACATAGAATTATCTGTAAAGTCCCTCAGTCAAGCAGTGAATTTCAAACACAGATTCAACCACAAAGACCAGGGATGTTTTCCAATGCCTCACAAAGGGCACATATTGGTAAAGCTGACATTGAATATCCCTTTGAGAATGGTGAAGTTATACATTAAACTTTGGATGGTGTATCAATACACCCAGTCACTACAACGATATAGATGTCCTTCCTAACTCAGTTGTTGGAGAGGAAGAAAGCCTGTATAAAAATATGGTAAGCAAATATACTAGAGTTGCATACCAAGAAGAGACAGTGAATGATCCTGAGTGGCCAAGTTACAGTTTTGCCTGAAATGTATGGCAAAACCTGAAAATAGTTGTCTAGCAATGACCAACAAACAATTTGACTGAGCTTGAAGAATTTTGAAAATAATAATTGGGCAAATGATGCACAATCCAGGTGTGGGAGCTCTTAGAGACTTACCCAGAAAGACTCAAAGCTGTAATTGCTGCCAAAGCTGCTTCTACAAAGTATTGACTCAGGGGTGTGTAAAGGAGATATTTCTGTATTTCATTTTCAATAAATTTGCTAACATTTCTAAAAACAAGTTATGCTGCCACTGTATTGACTGTGACATGTGGTACGACTGCTAGCATGAAAAACCCATATTTTCAATTGGCAAGAAATAGTGATGAATACCCATATAGTATGCTATCATGTGCATATATCAACACATGAATCTATTAGTTCTACATTATGATCACTTATCTTAAAGGTACAATTTGAGAGTCGCCTCCACACCAACATTCTTTCGAAACTTTGAAATTGGCCACAAATAGGAACTTACACATAACTGTCAATAACTTCATAACAAAACATATCATTGACCTATAATAATAACTGGTATGGATACCACAACCACATTGAAACATTAAATAGCAGAACATTAAATACAGAACGCCCCCATCCACATCGACGGGGCTAAAGTGGAGCAGGTCGAGAGCTTCAAGTTCCTCTGGGTCAAAATCACTAAGGTGCCATCCAGGACATCACTGAGGCCGAGCTCCGTGCCATCCAGGATTTCACTGGGGCCGAGCTCCGTGCCATCCAGGACATCACTGAGGCCGAGCTCCGTGCCATCCAGGATATCACTGGGGCCGAGCTCCGTGCCATCCAGGATATCACTGGGGCCGAGCTCCGTGCCATCCAGGATATCACTGGGGCCGAGCTCTGTGCCATCCGGGACATCACTGAGGCCGAGCTCCGTGCCATCCAGGACATCACTATGGCCGAGCTCCCTGCCATCCAGGACATCTATATCCCCAAGCAGCAAGACTGCTAAATAACTAACAAAATGACTAGACTAACTGTATTTGATTTTTAAAATCATGCACACTGACAGGCCTCACCACACACACACATAACATGCACACACATGTATACTGACTCAACACACATGCACACACACACTCACATACAATCTTCATTTATGCTTCTACTACTCTGTTAATCATACATCCTGATGCCTAGTCATCATCATGGAGTGTAAATCACTCCAGTATTCCTGCACATTGCAAATATGCTATTATTTGTATTTCTTGTGTGTTTTTGTTCTGCCTTATGTTATTTTTTTGTGCAAACTTGATATTGATTACTGCATTGTTGGGTTTAGAGCTTGCAAAAATGCATTTCACTGTACTTGTGCACATGACATAAAAAATTGAAACTTGAAGCTCACATGCATGATTCTAAATGAAGAAGTGAATTTGAAATGGACAATACAAACGTGTAGGCCTAATATGTCGCGTGCCCATTAACTTTTCCTATTCCTGGTGCAACAAAGTAACCAAGCCGGAGCCTCCACGCTTGACCTAAAACATTGTTGCCTACCAGTCAGGAACCAGTTGAGATGCACGCATCATAGGTTATTACTGTTAATTGCAGTGTCCCTACAACCCCTCACCCGAGCACTTGTCCTCCATCCTTCATGGCACTGCTGTATCTTAGCAACACTGGCAGATCGATGGGGCAGTTCAGAAATTGAACAACACCCTGTTTAAAACTGAGAGCTGACAACAAGATACAAAGAAACGAGATATCCTACATTGGTGACCACCAAACCGATGCATTAAACGGAAATAGACTATATCCCCAACATCTCGTAATTCTTTCACAAATATAGGCTTTTCATTCAACCCCAACACATCCTAATGAATAGTCTAATTAAAATGTAATTCAAGCAGTATTCTTGAAAGCCTTACCTTGTAAATCTGATTTCGCCAGCTTCTAAACCTCGAAAGCCATCACCAATCTGTGCTGTCTCCCCCCCAAAAAAATATATTCTAATTGAATTTGTCGTATGCATCTAACGATAGGCTATGTGTTTGCCTCTATGTACTCACGTTGTCGGAATGTAAATTAGTTTCCACTCTAAGCTACAATGAATGTATCAAAGTGAGAGAGGAAACCGTCTGACGAGCATTAGGCAAATTTCATCATGATATGTCGTATTCAGCCTGTGCAGTGACGAATCCAGATGTGAGCCTATATTGTGAAATGTTGTCTAGGTAAAATACAAAATATTTTGAGGCAGTTTCTTTTCCTGGTAAAAACACATCCCTGCCTTAAATTCGACAGGTAGGGCAGTGTTTCAGCGAGGAAGGATCTAGTTTCTCAGCTCAAACCCCGATGGCTGTGGCAGCTCCCGAAAAATAGAGATCCGCATTCCACTAGTATTCTGCCAGCAGCACAAACGAAAACGTCACTTTGCATGATAATGACGAATCATTAAAAATAAAAGCCCACATTTTAAAACATTGCAATGTGAATAACTCACAAAAAAAAACATGTTACATTCGATGTCCATTTGTGTTGTGCATATAAGCAAATGCAACAAGGAATTTATGGAAGTGATTACAAATATGCTTTAAAAAAAATTATTAGGACCACTATCGAAAAATACAATGTTCAGACTGGTATGTTCCCAATATTGGGCTGTAGAGAAAAATATATTCTATGTGTCGAGGTTAAAGTGGAGTTGGGAATACTAGATATAGCACCATATATAGATTCTACAGACCCTAC